>NC_090726.1:103379612-103417112 GCF_036898095.1 Palaemon carinicauda
CCAAAGAGATTTTAAAAATAAGATAAAACTCCCATATATAGAAGGTATTAAAAATATAACAAATAATATAAAAACTGAGAACCCCTTTGTTTTTTCATATCCCAAGACCATAGTAAGCGCCCTTATTAATGTTTATCAAAATAAAAGAGATATAGAATCCGGCGTTTATAAAGTACCATGTGGGGATTGTGAAAAAGTGTACGTTGGGCAAACGGGCCGTTCGCTATCTCAAAGATT
Organism: Palaemon carinicauda; assembly: GCF_036898095.1. NCBI lineage: Eukaryota > Metazoa > Arthropoda > Malacostraca > Decapoda > Palaemonidae > Palaemon > Palaemon carinicauda. The sequence continues at coordinate 103,379,850 of NC_090726.1, forward strand.
ATCCGAGCACAAAAGATCTGTTAGATATGGCTATGAAAACTCGGGGATTTTCGTTCACCTTAGGGATTTAGGGCACCAGATCAACTGGAGTGAGTCGTCTTTGCTTTTTAAGAGTACCTGTCCGTACAGAAGGAAAATCCTGGAATCAGCCATCATAAATCAATCAAACACAATGAGCCTATCTGGGGGCCAATGGAAAGCTGACACAGTGGACAATACTCTTCTCAACCCTATCATTAAGAAGATAATCCACCGAGACCGACCACCAGACATGCATCAGAGGTCAAGACTTCCTCCGAGCGGCTCAACAATAAGAAGACGCACCTGGATGTAATTAAATTTGGCTAATCCTTCCAGCAATTATAACAACTATAGAACAATTGAACAGTAAACCGTCACTCTCCACTGTATTCCTCATTTTTACTTTACATCCTGAAGAGGGTCGATGTTTATTGACCAAAATATAGTGTGATTTATTTATATTTCCTGTGTTTCTTTTATGGGCCTTTTTGAAAAAAAATATATATGTGTATATATATACATATATATATATATATATGTATATACTGTGAAGAATTTTCTTCACTATTCTTCTTTCAATCGTATTTTTAACTCTCTTCTACTAATACTATAGCTACCCCTTAAACGTCCTCTCCTACATTCAATTTTCTTTAACAAAACATAGGGAGGACTAATCTAAACTTAAACTTGTTGACAGTGGCGCACGCCATGCTCGTGACGTCACAGCGTAGATACGCACAACAGAGGGCCTTAGTAGTAACCCCGGCGTATATTGGTTCTTTCCTTAAACTACGTGGGTCGAGATTAAATTCCTAAATTGCATTTTTTATATAAATTCCAATACTGCTGAATTAGTGCATCTTATATTTCTCAATACCAATTAAGGTTTGTTAATTTTAAGATGTATGCCCATCGCACAGTCCATTGCTAATTAATCATTTTAAATATTAATTTTTAGCAAGCCAGAATAGGTAGGATTGTTGTATATATAAACTCCCTTAGAGCAGCAAGATTACTCTAAAGTATTTAGTACAAAATCCTGCCTCCTCTGCACTCCTTGCAACAATATATTGCCCTGTCCTGAAGTCCCAATATGGTACCCCCAATGGATTACCGTGCACATCAAGCTCCTCACCTGTCTGGAAAGGTGAAGCCAGGTGATCTCTTCGACCTTAGTGTCGAGCCCATTCATCAAGAAGCTGTCGTGACCGACTGACCGGCCCGGTCAGTTAATCTGTGCACCTCTGGCTCACCCCCATCCCCCTCTTCCAAAACGTGACTCACCAAGGAGTCCTGTGGCTGCCGGCTGAAGACAGTGAAGGAGTGGAACCTGGGAACCTTAATTACCACAAACGAGGATTCTTGGGGTAAGCCAGGCAAGAGTGCAAAGTGCAAAGTGCGACCAGGTCAACAGCTATCACGGGCATAGGACTAATCTCAAAGGAGTGCAGGTACTACATCAATGGCCATTTAGTTTTCCCCCATTTTTTTTTCTTAGCTTAGACTAATTTTAACTTGATAGGGAACCTGGCTTTTACACTATTCAGACTGTGTGCGGTGGGATTGTGTGTAAATATTTTTCCGTTATCATTTCTGGTACGAGACTAGCATAGTCTCTGGGTCACGTGGGCCACGTGCCAGACCCCATTTTGATTTTTGATTGTTGCAGACCACGTGTCTAACCCATCATTTTCATTATTTGAATTGCATTTCTTTTGATACCTTTTTTGTGTTGTTAAGATGACCGTTTTCTTTTAATGTAAATTTGTGAATAATGATATTTTGATTATAAAATAAATTTTTGAATATACTTACCCGGTGAATATATAATAGCTGACGTCTCCGACGGCTCGACAGAATTCAAAAACTCGCGAGCGATCGCCATGAAGGTAGCGGGTGTGCCCACCAGCGCCGACTATCGGCCAGATACCGCATATACATGTAAACAGCTCCAGTTCTTCTCATCCCACTGGGTCTCTATCGGGGAGGAAGGGGGGGCCTTTAATTTATATATTCACCGGGTAAGTATATTCAAAAATTTATTTTATAATCAAAATATAATTTTTAAATATTAAACTTAGCCGGTGAATATATAATAGCTGATTCACACCCATGGTGGTGGGTAGAGACCAGTATTAATACAGTTTACGGCGTATATGCTTAGAGTTTTTGACAGTTATATCATAACAAAACCCAAATAAATATAGGTACCTGGGAAGGAAGCTGACTCTAACGATTACTCTGCCTTGTTAGTCCGCTTTCCTCATGAAGCCCAGCCATCCTCTTAGGATGCTGAAAGACTCCCAGGAGCTGAAGTATCTAGGGCGACAACCCATACAACAGGACCTCATCAAAACCCTTAATCTGGGCTCTCTCAAGAAATGACATTTGACCACCCGCCAAATCAAAAAGGATGCGAAAGGCTTCTTAGCCTTCCGTACAACCCAATTAAAAACATTTCAAGAGAAGATTAAAAGGATATTGGAATTAAGGGAATGTAGTGGTAGAACCCTTACCCACTACTGCACTCGCTGCAACGAATGGACCCAGTGTGTAGCAGTCCTCATAAAGAGTCTGGACATCTTTTAAGTAAAATGACGCGAATACCGACTTGCTTCTCCAAACGGTCGCGTCCATAATACTTCGCAGAGATCTGTTTTGCTTAAAGGCCACAGAAGATGCTATAGTTCTTACTTCGTGCGTCTTAACCTTAAGCAAGCAATGATCTTTTTCACTCAAGTGAGAATGAGCCTCTCGGATTAAAAATCTAATAAAATATGACAAAGCATTCTTTGACATAGGCAATGAAGGCTTCTTAACTGAGCACCACAAAGCCTCAGATCCACCTCGTAAGGATTTAGTCCGAGCTAAATAAAACTTCAGAGCTCTAACTGGACACAGCACTCTTTCAAGCTCGTTGCCTACGATCTCTGACAGGCAAGGTATATCAAATGACTTAGGCCAAGGACGAGAAGGCAGTTCATTTTTGGCCAAGAAAACCAAGCTGAAGTGAACATGTGGCTTTATCTGTAGAAAAGCCGATGTTCCTACTGAAGGCATGGATCTCACTGACCCTTTTAGCCGAAGCCAAGCACACTAAGAAAAGCGTCTTGAGGGTGAGATCCTTCAGGGAGGCTGAATGTAATGGCTCAAACCTGTCGGACATTAGGAACCTTAGGACCACGTCTAAGTTCCATCCAGGAGTTGCCATACGACGCTCCTTAGAGGTCTCGAAGGACTTAAGGAGATCTTGGAGATCTTGATTATTGGACAGATCTAAGCCTCTATGTCTGAACACAGACGCCAACATGCTCCTGTAGCCCTTAATAGTGGGCGCTGAGAGGGAGCGAACATTTCTCAGATGTAGGAGAAAGTCTGCAATTTGGGCTACAGAGGTACTGGAAGAGGAAATGGATGATGACTTGCACCAGTCTCTAAAGACTTCCCACTTCGACTGATAGACCTTGATGGTAGATGCTCTCCTAGCTCTCGCAATCGTTCTGGCTGCCCCCTTCGAAAATCCTCTAGCTCTTGAGAGTCTTTCGATAGTCTGAAGGCAGTCAGATGAAGCACGGGGAGGCTTTGATGAAGACTCCTTACGTGGCTGCCGTAAGAGATCCATCCTTAAAGGTAGACTCCTTGGAACGTCTACCAGCCATTGAAGTACCTCTGTTACTCACTCTCTCGCGGGCCAGAGTGGAGCAACCAATGTCAACCTGGTCCCTTCGTGAGAGGTGAACTTCTGCAGCACCTTGTCTAGGATCTTGAAAGGTGGAAAGGCATAAACGTCCAGGTGAGACCAGTCCAGCAGGAAAGCGTCTATGTGAGCTGCCTCTGGATCTGGAACTGGAAAGCAGTAAGTCGAGAGCCTCTTTGTCAGAGAGAGTAGCAAAAAGATCTATGGTGGGTAGACCCCATGTCATCCATAGCTTCTCGCACACAGTCTTATGCAACGTCCACTCCATGGAGAAGACTTGTCCTCTTCTGCTGAGGCCGTCCGCCAAGACATTCATTTCTGCACAAATCTCGCCAAAGGAGAGATGTTACTGCCTTAAAAGGAGTTCCTTCTGATCCGTGGATCAAAGAACCGAGCCTTCCAGACTGTCCAGTGGAGCTCCCTAACCCAAATCCGCTGCATCTGAAAACAACACATGGTTTGGGTTCTTGATCGCAAGAGAAAGACCTTCTCGAAGTCTGATGTTGCTGTCCCACCAAGTCAGACATGTCTAGACTGAGTTGGAGATTGGGAAAGAGATACTCACTAAGCCCTTCTCCTTGTTCCAATGTTTAGGTGAAATAGGAAAGGGCATAGGTTGAGTCTCCCCAGAGAGATAAACTACTCCAGCGATGAAAGAGTTCCCACGAGGCTAGTTCAAACTCTTACAGAGTAACTGTTTTTCTCTTGCAAGTGAAGGACTTTTAACAGAGCTTGTTCCATTCTTGCGGGAGACGAAAAGGGTCAAAAAATCAGACACTGTATCTCCATTCCCAAAAAAAGAATAGTCTGGGATGGGATACTGTAAGTTACGACTTCTCTACGTTCACTATGAGACCTAGCTCCTTGGTTAGGTCTAATGTCCATTAGAGGCTCTCCAGACAGGGATTTAATGACGAACGCCCTGATTAGCCAGTCGTCAAAATAAAGGGAGGCTCTGAATCCTCAAAAAATGTAGAAAGCTTGCTACATTTTGCAAGGGCCTTGTAAAAACAAGAGGGGCAGGAATGAGGTCGGAGTACAGTGCTCGACACTGGTACATTACTTTCCCGTCCACAAACCTCAGATGTAGTTGAAAGTTTGGATGAATCGGGATGTGGAAGTATGCATCCTGAAGGTCGAGAGAGACCATCCAGTCGCCTTCCCTTAATGCTGTCAAGACAGCTTGGTAGACTTCATCGTGAAGTTTGTCTTGACAAAGAACACATTGAGCGCACTTGCATCTTACGTACTCCTGCAGTGAACGTGGCTGCCAGATCATTGGAGCCATCCCTGATAGTCTTGTTCCTGCAGAGAACGTGGCTGTCAGATCATTGGAGCCATCCCTGATAGCCTTGTTTATGCATGACATAATTGTACAGCAAAACTTCAAACGCTCGAAAAAACTCCTAACAGGAGATGGTCTAGCTCTGAAGCCAACCATAAAATCTTGGAGCGTCTCATGGCCAGGCGCCAGGGAGAGTCTATGAGGCTTGAGAAGTCTATCTGGGCAGAGGCAGGAACTCCTAAGCCGAGAACTTCTCCCGTGTCATACCAGACGCTCGCTCTATAAGCCAGTTTAAAAGGAGGGAAAGCAAAGGCTGTCTCCCCCAAACTCCTCCTGGTGATCAACCAGTCGCCTAGCAAACGTAAAGATCTCTTAGAAGAGCGAGAGAGCACTAGCTTAGAAAACAACGGCTTCGAAGTAGCTAGGCCTAGTGTAAACTCTGACGTTTAGGCGAACGAGGAGCAGCAGTTACAAAATGGTCCGGACAAAGATCCTTAAAAATCAGCATGATTTATTTAAAGTCCATCGAGGGCTGAGCAGCTTTAGGCTCCTCTCCGTCTGACAGAGTCCCCAAGGGAATATCAGTAGGAGGGGGATCAGCAACTTCCTCATCTGAAGGAACCTCGTCCGACAATTGCCGAGTCTCAAGCAAGAGAGAGACCTGCCGTGGTGGCAATGCTTGACAAGCAGAGTCCACACGCAAAGGAGCATCAGTAGCAGTCAAGGACGCTACGTCATGTAACTGCTTAAAGGACTGACCAGCAACAACAACAGGTGCGGGAGGACGCTCGACGTCAAGTCGAGACTGCCTTGACTGCCTAGATAGAGCAGTTAAAACAACTCTTGACTGCGGTGCTTGACGTTCAACGTCAAAACAAGGCAACTGAGCTGGTTGGCGAACGTCCTGAACGTCAACACGAGACTGCGGCAGCGGCTGAACGTCAACACGAGGCTGCGGCAGTGGCTGAAAGTCAACACGGGACTGCAGCGAGTAAGGATCCAAGTCACGTGACTGACGTGACAAACTACCGACATCACGTTTCATAACGTCAAACGGACGAGTAAATGCTCATTTGGGCGGCTGACAGCCAGAGTCTCGTTTAGTGTAACGGCGACTCGAAAGCGAAGGTTCATCGTGAACCTGCTCAACGTCATACTTCTCCATAAGGGAGGCAAGCTTAGTCTGCATGTCCTGCAGGACAACCCATTTAGGATCAACAGGAGTCGGGACGGGCCGAGACGACGGTAACGTCTGTGTTGGCAAAACATTGCCTTTACCGCGACCCTCGGACCCCGTGTTACGCTTGCGTTTAATAGGCGAACCGTCTTCCGACGACTGCAAAGGGTCAGAGCTGTCCCCATGGCTACAGCCAGGACGCTGGACCTGTCCTGAATGGACTGACTTCCGCTTTAAGGGTCTAGAAACTTTGCTCCAAGTTTCTTTTGCGAGAAGCCTTCGGATGACGAGGAGAAAAACAGCCTCGCTCGTCTTATGGTAGGGGCGATCTTGCTAGACACGCCCGATACCATAGAGGGAACGTTTGTTCGTTGGTTAAAGCCTCTCGTCCCCATAAGTCCTACGACATTACTTCTCCCTGGTAGCATGGGAGCCTGAAAGAGGTCTCGGACTAGGTGAACGACAAGCACGTACAGACGAACCCTCGGTCGCAACACTAAAAAAAAAACACTTTGCGCAATTATCACTTTATCACTACGATTTTCTGTTTTTGCACTTACTTCACTGAAATCGTATTTTTCAATAATTTCACATTAGGCATGAATAAAACTGATTTCTACCTGAAGCACGCAATTCTCCCCTACATCAAAAGGTTATAATTGCGAAATAAGTCGTATAATGTAAGCACATTAATACAAGCAAAAATCAGTAAACATATATATCGAATAAAACGGAAATATATAAAGTTAAAAGGATCAGTGACTGGGGAGACTAAACACTAGTTCATTAAAAACTACGTTTTCAATCTCTCACCGTACAGTGCCTTGGGACGAGAATAAAAACTAAAAACGTTTTATCCTTTCTCCCCGTACAGAGACTTGGGACGAGAGTAAAAAACTGACTCGAGAACAACGTTACTCGCTTGGGACGAGAATAAAGATCGGAACGTTCTCTCTTCCTCTCTCTCTCTCCGTCTCTCTCTCTCTCTCTCTCTCTTGATTTCACACAGAAGAGAAAAGCCCACTCACCCTTCGTCAATAAACAGGTTATTTGACCAAAGGAAAAAACTGAAAGGACTAAAAAATTGAAAATTAACAAGTTCCTTTAAATTAGTATTTAAAACATTTCAGTTTAAAAGAAGAATGAACAAAACGTCAAAATCGATTTACTCTTTCTGCAAAGTGAAACCGTGATTCTCTCTTTCTCTATCGTAACGATAGAGCACAAACTGCGTAGCATAAATAAACCAAACGTTAGTTCATCTTTGAAACAGCACGAAGACTATTCAAAGAAAATCTTTCATAAAATATCTACTAAAAAATATTCATTTAATAACTCTTACAGAGCAAATGATTTAAACTTAACGAAAATAAAAGTTGAATGGGCTCAACGTTGTTTAACTTCGGTTTCCAAGTTAGGACCGCCTACTCTCGGACTAGGGGAGGAATAGGTAAGGCCGCATATAAACAAAACATTAAAATTTATCTTGATGTTTAGTATAAATGGAAAGCTAATCAAAGAGGCCTAATAAAGGCGGGTGAGATATAAAATATATAGAGGAAAATCTATAATTAACAACAACAATTTATAACGTGATAAGATAATTGCTAAAAGCCTAAAACACACTTCCGTACACTAAGGGAAGGGTCGGCCATTTTTACTCTATGGAAAAAAAACCAGAGATAAAAGAGCAAGGGCAAAACACTTTTACTCTCCTTTCAAAAGCATTTCTTTTGAGGATAGTATTGAATAATCCAACACGGCGAAAGCAATAAAACCAAAACCAAGTACTTCACCAATTCGGTAGAAAACTCGAGGTCATAATAGCGAGTGGAATCGACTTGTCGATGAAACCGACAGAGAAGAACTGAAGCTGTTTACATGTATATGCGGTATCTGGCCGATAGTCGGCGCTGGTGGGCACACCCGCTACCTTCATGGCGATCGCTCGCGAGTTTTTGAATTCTGTCGAGCCGTCGGAGACGTCAGCTATTATATATTCACCGGCTAAGTTTAATATTTAAAAAATCAATATTAGGTTAATTAAACCTCTTTAGTATTTTTTGCTCCCTCATTTATTTAATGTTTAAACTGGGAATATCTAAAGAGTAAAACCTAAGTAAGTCTATAGGTGGTAACAGCGAGGAACTTTGCATTAATATATTTGCTTCGAAGGTAAAGATCCTTATCTTTAAACTTTTAAACTACTTTACATCACTGCTCCCATTTTGGATTTTGTCTGATTACATTAACGTAAAATACCTGTCCAGAGCCTGAGAATGAGATGACTATAGACCTGACAAAGCTAGAGTAGGCCATAAATTATTGTTAATCCTACGTGTGGAGTTCTCCGGCCTCTGGACAGTAAAATTTCCCCCCTTTTGTATTTAAGAGTGATGGTTAGTGAATTGTGACAGTAAAGTATTAGCAGGGTGTTTGTGCCCCGAGAGTAAGTGCTCCTATCCTCCCCTGTTGAACTTTATGTAACTGTTATAAGGAGACTTTCCCGGACTAAGTTCCCACTCAGAACACACCATAAAAAATTCTCCACACACATATATATATATATATATATACATATATATATATATATATATACTGTATATATATATATATATATACATATATATATATACATATATATATATATATATATATATATATATATATATATATATGTACATATATATATATATATATATATATATGGTGAAAAATTTGTCTTCACTCTTCTTCCTTTTGTATTTAGGCTCTCTCCTAATAATACTGTAGCTACCCCTTCAACGTTCTCTCTTACATAATGTTTTCTTTAACAAAACATCGGGAAAACTATTTTAAATCAACTAAACTTGTTGACAGTAGCATGCGCTATGCTCGTGATATCACAGCGTAGATACGAACAGCAAGGGCCTTACCCCATTGTATGTTGGTTCTTTCCTTAAACTACTTGGGTCGAGATAAATTACTAAACTGATTTGAATATAATTCTCAATACTGCTGAATTAAAAGCAGCTTTTATTTCTCAATACAAATTAAGGTTTGTTAATTTTAAGATGTATGCCCATCACACCAGCCCATTGCTTATTTCTTATTTTAACTATCAATTTTTAGTAAGCCAGAATAGGTAGGATTATTTTATATTTATTTTATATATTTACATCAAAAGAAACGGACATCTTAACAAACACACAATGTAAGAAAGGAAATGCAAATTAAATAAAATATATAATTGATTAGACTTGTGGTCTTCTGCAATTAGTAATTGAACTTGAGTCGGACACGTTGCCCATGTGACCTAGAGACTGTGCTAGTCTCAAAAACCAAAATATGTCAAAACAGTACACACAATGCCACCGCACACATCCTAAAATATGTAATACCCAGTTAAACCTAGTCAAGTTGAAATTAGTCTAAGCTAAAAAATGGGGGAATAACTAAGTGGCCACTTAATGGTACCTGCACTCCTTGGAATACTGTCTTTGTCCTCAAATGGTTGTTGACCGTGGTTGCACATTTTGCACTCTTGTCTGGCTCACCCCAAGAATCCTCACTTTTGGCAAATATGGTTTACCAGGCTCGTGTTCTTCTGTCTCTCCAACCGGCAGGACTCCTGTGTGAGTCGAGTTTTGGGAAGGGGGTGATGTGAGCAAGAGGGTGCACGGATCCACTGACAAGCAAGTAAGTCGGTCACTACTACTTCCGAACGAATGGGCTGACAATATGGTCAAGAGGGCTCACCTGGCTTCACCTTTCAAAGCAGGTGATGGACGTTGAGCACAGGGAACCCAGTGGAGGTGTCATATCGGGACTTTAGGACAGGGCAATAAACTGTTGCAAGGAGTGCATAGGAGGCAGGATTTTGCACAAAATACTTAGAACTCTTGCTGCTCTGAGGGAGTTTATATACACAAGAATCGTACCCATTTTGGATTACTAAAAATTAAGTTTAAATAATAAATTAGAAATGGGCTGGTGTGATGGGCATGCATCTTAAAATCAACAGACCTTAATTGGTACTGAGAAATAAAAGCTACTTCATACGCCGTGGTAAGGCCCTTGCTGTGTGTATCTATGCTGTGACGTCACAAGCATGGCGTACGCCACTGTCAACAAGTTCAGGTAATTTAAAATAGTTCTCCCGATGTTTTGGTAAAGAAAACTTAATGTAGGATAGAACGTTTAAGGGGTGGCTACAGTATTATTAGGAGAGAGCCTAAATACAAAAGGAAGAAGAGTGAAGAAAAATTCCTCACAATATATATATACAAATACATATTTATACATATATATATATATATATATATATATATATAATACTACTTATTATTCTGCTTTCAAAGAACTCCATGCAGAACTCCTATAGGTTACTTTAATGCTGGAGAGGAGGGGTTTCCTACGGCCATACCAAAGGTTTGTGTATACAGTTTTCCATTAAATTAAAATCTATAATGTTTGATAAACATGTTAATTAACTGTATTGCTGTATTATTAGAAAATTGTAAATTCAATTGTGTACTCTCTAAGGCAGTGGTTCCCAACCTGGGGGAAATTTCCCCCTGGGGGGAAATTTGAAGCTTCCAGGGGGAAATAATTACACTACCTACTAACTAAAACAAGCGGAAAATGTCCACATAGTACGTGCGGCAATTTGTTGTTAGCCATTCAATTGTGATATGATCATATCATTTCTCACTGACATGATATTCAAGGGGAGAATTGGAATATCATGCCCATCTCTGAGGCAGGAGAGTGGGCATGAGGGCTGGGCGGGGCATGAAGGGGGATATCTGGATGGTTGAACTGGGTGCATGGGGGAAATGACTGAAAAAAAGTTGGGAACCAATGCTCTAAGGTATCAGATAAAAATTATAACTCATCATCAATGGGGACTTATTATATAGTGATACAAACGTCAAAACTGACAAGCCAAGAGAAACTGTTAATCTGTAGCTTACATTATTTAATTTGCCAATCCAGACTACATTGTTTCTTTTGTCTGATATTGAGGTGCACGATGTAAAGGATTAATGACATCAATAAGTCATTGCTAGGAATTTGTTATATTATGCCGACAGTATTCTTCGGCAAACTTAGTTAGCCGAATCCTTGCTGGACCGCTAGCCTACCCCTAGGCTCCATGCCTAGTGTTCATGATTACTTCCTGCATGATATAATAAGTGTTCCTAGTGTTAGATTACGAAATGAAGATTTAGGCATTTATTCATACAAGATTCAGTGATTGCTACATGTTTTTTCGCCTTCTAGGAAGCATGCAAGGGGTTTCGGTGATCCTATCCTCGACTCCCTTGTCCCTAACCTAGCGTTAGGGCTCTTGTATGCTTCCTTACCTCCCTAGTTACCTTACTAAGGTAGTCTCCTCCCTCTGCGGTAGCCTAGGCTACATCCTAGCCCTCCTTTCCCTGAATAGTATTCGGGTAGGTTAGGCTGGGATTGTTCTTCCCTTCTCCTCGCCATTGTTCATGGCTTGAGTTTGGATCAGAACCTCAGAGTACCAGTCGTTCACCCTAGTTCACCTTAGGAGAACATTTTTCTCCTTCTGGTCCTTGCTGGAGGTTGAAGGAGAAAGAGCTATGCCCTTTCCCCTAGTCTGCACTTGATTGGGTTATGACCCTTCCTCCCTGAGGACTAGCCACTTGTCCTACCCCTGCCTTTCATAGTCTGGGAGAATGGTTCTCCTAGCCTAGGTTAGGCAGCCCTTGGGATTCTGTTTCTTTATAGTTTAGGACAGGACACTAGTGCTGTACCTGTGTGAACTAACCTACTCTAGGGTGGAGAGTGTCCTCTCCTACTTAGACAGGCTAAACTTAAACAGACTCTCTTCCCCTGGGAGAGTTGGTGGGTACTACGTACCCCCTTCACTCCCTCTCAGGACCCTTTCCCCTCCCCCTCTATCCCCTTGTGTTGGCTTGCCATCACACCCCTGTCCGCCATCCTACAATTCCACCTCTTGCCGGCGGGTTGTGGGGCCGGCGGGTTGTGGGGCCGGCTTGGTCCTTCTGTTAGGGAGTCCGTACTGCTACACTTCGCACATATAGTCAAACTATGGGACAGTTTCGGCGGTCGGTCTGCCGGCGGAAGACCTCCTTGCTTTGAGTGTTCTCAGGCCCTCTCTTGGGCTTCCACAGGCACTATAGCCGTCTGCCGGCTCTCTGCTGCCGGATGAAAGGTCGTACCCTTCCCTTTCATATGAACACTCCTTCCAGAGGAAGACTAGAATGGGTACCGGGTATTAGCCTTCCTTCTCTTCCATCCTATTCTATCTCTCTCTCTATCCTAGTGTCGGTCCACTGCCGCCTCCATCCTGCCAGCGCTAGCCGCCGGCATGTAAAGTGCCCTACCGGTCTCATTGAATGATGTCAGGGTCGGTCTATCATTGCCAGTCGCCTGCCGGAGGTCGCCGACTTGCCGGCGAGCTGCCATCATCGGAGGTGTCATCCCTTCTCTGACGGACATGGCTTCATCTTCGGTACGGTTTTGCCGGCGCAAGACGAACCTCCGGCACTCCGTTAGGCTGCCGGTGCTACTAATTTTGGCTTTACAGTGGACAGTCACTCCTCTCTCCTGCCGGCTCTGTGCCGGCAGCCTTTGTTGTGCAGCTATAGATAATAGCCAGTACTCCTCTGGTATATCTATACCTTAGAATGAAGACTATTGTGTATAGTTGTACGGTAAAACTTTTCCAGCATATTCTGTGCATCCTTGTTCAGTCTCTTGCCGGGACCTTGTCTACAAGGGGGCTTAGCTTATCCCCTTTATCTATATAAAACTGAACGAATTCAGCTTTCACCCCTCTCTGTAATTAATTCCCAGAGGAAGCCTAAGCTTGGCTCATCCGAACGGATGTTCTCCCTCCTTTTAGGACACTACAGGTTCTAAGGAATTAACTATAGTGTGAGGTCGTGGCAATTGGCTGGGCGGGAGTCACAAATATGTGTCTTTTCTACCTCCTTTCTAGCTTACCTATCCTATGCTTATACACAAATGGAATCTTATATATTATAAATTGCTAACTTAATCCTAATCTAAGATTACTGTAAGTCATGTTGTATTGACTTCCAAGTACTCGTTGTCTCTTTCTTTTACAGGAGGAGTACGTGAAGTATGAGAGCACCTTTTGTGGTGTTCGTCGCCCTGACTTCTACAGGCATCTGGCGTGCCGGACCCACGCTGGTTGTTCTATCAAGAAGGGGAGCCTTAGGTATTGGGATCCGCAGACTTGTTCCGTCTACAAAAGCCTTCTTGATGAGGCGTTCGAGAACCCTCCGTGCGCGGAGGCCCGAGACAATGCCCGGAAGAAACTGCGCAAGTGGGTGCGCTGTTTCCAGAAAAACGCCACAGGGCCTTATCTCCCTAACGAAAAGATGAGGGCCCTACTCTTCCCTAAGGCATCTGCTGATGCCGTGATCCCCAAGGATGAGATCCCCTGTGTCCAACTAACGGTCGAACCGGACGTTGCGGCCGCTCTCCAAAGTTGTCACATCGACGAGGTGGAGAGGATGTCGGATGTGTCCGAAAACACCGAAAGGACCCTCATGGCCGAGGGTCAAGAAGAAGAAGGGGATCAGGTGGAGTTCCCTGATTCGGAGGGTGAGGTCGCCCGCGCACCTTCTGTGGCTTCTGCTGTGGTCGAGGAGCCAGTTCCCTCTACTTCTACTGCTTTGTTACCTGCAGTACCGGCCGCCCCAGATACCATCCAGACCCTGGTGGCACTCCTGGACGAGAGGCTCCACAAAGGCCATGAGGAGCTTAAGAGGGAACTCATGGACTGGAAGAAACAGCCGAAAAAGATCTCGGTCAAGGAGCTTCCTCCTTGTTCAGTGACAAACCTCTGGAGGTATGCCAATAATAACTGGACGCATCTTTATTAACGACAAACTGGGTGCCGTCCCCCTTGAAGAGGTGGAGTTCTACCCTAGTTTTGAAGCATACCCGGACTGTTACATCAAGCTCAAGTCCGAACCAGTCTCCAAAGAGGAGACTGAGCCTAAGGAGGTGATCGTGTTCGAACACTCCAAGGCTCAAGCTATGCTGGCTGATTACCTCAAGAGTAGAGGCTTCACTAACTCTAAGATGCCGGCATTGAGCAAGAAGCATCCATCTTTTCTTGCTCCTCCCACTATGATCTTTCCCTTCGCGGAAAAGGCTCTAAACGTTGTCTTGAAGGCAGTGGAGGAAGGAAAGCCCTGCCCTACACTGGAGGAGTGTAGGCCTCTCTCTCTCGCCTTACCCCCCGACACTAAAACCTGGAAGGACATCCAACTTACCTTCATGGTTGGAAAGCTGGAACCTGACGTTGCTGGACATCAGTTTAGTGAAGACCTCCCCAAACTTAATGACCACCTGTTGCGTCGGGAACAAGACACTAAGGAGAGGTTGGCCGCCTCCCTGTCGCATCAAGTACAACTTGAGGCAATGGCCGGGCTTCTACATGGTTCTAGCCAAGTCCCACCTTGCTACAGTGATAAAGGATTTGTACAGCTTCATCAAGGCCTGGAGAGCCTGTTGAGAGTTCGTATTCGCGGAGGCAACCGTGAAACACAAACCCCGGAAACTGATTTCCTCCAACATCTGGGGAAAACACCTCTTTCCAGCTGATCTGGTGAAAGAGATTGTGGACAAAGCTGCCACTGAGAATCAGAACCTTCTCAATAAGTGGGGCATCTCCCGAAAGAGGAAATCTTCTCAGGATGAAGGTCCGCAGCCTAAGAAGAGGTCCAACAAGCCCAGACCCCAACAGCGTCAGGCCAAACGCCAGTTTCCAGCTCCCGCTACTCCCCAAATAGTGGCCCAGATGCAGCAGACCTTTCAGCTGGTCCCTCAGCCGGTGGTGTCCCAGTCACCAGTTTTCACACCAGCCAATGAAAGACAATCCACTACCTTTCACCCCAGTAGCCCAGCGGCATAGTAAGAAATATGAAACCAATTGTTCAAATTGTTCTAAAAGCACCAAAATTGGCACACATGTGGATTAATACATTCTGAACAATTTTGGATATGGAGGCATTCAAGATTCTCCCCGTAGCACATTTGGCGGCCATTTTTCAAAATGGCCGCTATTTACCATTAGCGTCATTGAATATGTACCATAATTTGTCTTTTTGTGGATGCTAAAGGTTATAAGTGTGCTAGAGGTGATAAGTATTGTACAATTACACATACTTCTGTGCTTACCAAATAATTTGGCTACCATTTCACAAGAAAATGAATTTTACTTTGCAGCGGCAGCGTTGGTGGCAGTGACGGCGGCTGCAGTAATAGTATAGTGTTGATAGTCATGGTGCTTGTAGTAGTAACTTGTGGTAACATGGTGGTGTTTTGTGTCTTTGCAGGTGAGGCAGCAGCAGCACCACCTGACATCAGAGACGCGTTGTTCCAGACTGCAGCCATGGCAAAGAAGTTCCAACTGGTCGATACACCAAGTCACAGCGGCTGCGTTGTATAATCTCCAGCGGCGTGCCTATGACAAGTACAGCACCACCAATACAGAAGATGATGAGCACCCTGAAAGCTTCGAAGACTGGTGCAGTCAGAGAGAACAGAGTTATCCGCAGTTTCAGTACTGGTCAACAGTCTTGGCACTGGAGCTGTCCACTCTGATCTATGTGCGATCTCTGAGAGAAGCCAATTTTAGCATGTACGTGGATGCTCTGACAGAACTGGCTCCGTGGTTCTTCGCACTAGACCACACGAACTATGCCCGATGGATACCAGTGCATCTACGGGACATGGCAGAACTGGCAAACAAACATCCAGACGTCTTCACAGAGTTTAGCAAGGGACACTTCACAGTCCAGAAGACCAAGAGGATCTTTTCAGCAATCCCTCTTGACCAAGGACATGAGCAGAACAACGCGTATGTCAAGGGTGATGGAGGAGCCATCGGCCTCACAGACAATCCAACTGCACTGAGGCGCTGGATGGTTGCCGGACCGGAGGTTGCTAGAGTGATTGTGGAATTTGACGACTTCAATCTGCATCCACACGATCAAGAGGAGACACGTCACCACGAAGAGACACCAAGTGTGCAGAACACTTTTGCCAGAGATGTGCGCTCACTCGTGGCCGTCATTGAAGAGCTGGGCAACCCTTTCGAGGAGGACAGTCAGGACTTGCTGGTGCTCGACACAAAGGAGATCGCAGACCCTGCAGTCATAGAAACAGTCCGTAACGCCAAGCAGATTGGCCAAGACCAGTTTGAAGCATTCTCAAAGGAATGCATCGTGGACAGAACCAAGTCCATTGAGGTGGCAATCCACCGGAACAAGCTACCACTGTTTGCGACCAAGAGAGGACCCAATATACCCAAAGAAAAAGAACAGGTCAAATCTCTGAAGAATGATGTTGCTCTCTTCGCACGATTATATATCGGCTGCCAGACCCGTGATGGGAATCTAGAAGAGTTCTTCAGGCATGAAAATCAGCAATGCCCTCCAGCTTTATCTGACGGAGGGAGACTGTACCTAGGGAGCAAGAGTGACTTGCTGGTGTGCCTTGAAGGCCATGCTGAGCCTCAGTTTGAAGCTCCTACTGTCACTGCTGTTGTCCTCGATGGAGCAGTAATCGTACAGATGTTGAAGCCGGGTACTGCCAACACGTTCGAGGAATATGCACAGCAAGTGTTCATCCCATACGTTGTACAACGTTTCCAACATGTATCACGTCTTGACCTTGTGTGGGACAGCTACAGAGCAGATTCCCTGAAGGCATCAACCAGAGAACAGCGTGGAAAGGGAGTACGTCGGCGTGTTGTCGACTCAGCAGTCATACCAGGAAATTGGCAAAGTTTCCTGCGAGTTGATAGCAACAAAGTGGAGCTCTTCAGCTACCTCTCCACCATGCTTGCAGAGTCCTTTCAAGAAGAAGGCAAGGAACTGGTCGTCACTGATGGGGAGCAGGTGATCTGTGTTCCACAGCAAGAGGATGTCAACTCACTCGCACCATGCAACCAAGAAGAGGCAGACACCCGCATGATGCTACATGTAGCACATGCTGCACAACATGGTCACCACCAGATACAGGTTCGAACAGTAGACAGTGACGTCGTGGTCCTAGCAGTGATGGTAGTCCAGAAACTACCAGCTGGAGACGAACTCTGGGTAGCCTTTGGGACAGGCAAGAACTACCGCTACATTGCAGCCCATGAAATAGCTTCCTCCCTTGGTCCAGAGAAGGCATGTGCTCTTCCAATGTTTCATGCCATCACAGGGTGTGATACTGTGTCAGCCTTCGTCGGACATGGGAAGAAATCTGCCTGGGCAACATGGAACACGCTGCCAGAACTCACTGATGCCCTGCTGAGTCTGGCAAATGCACCCACAAGCATCCAAGAGGATACAATGCATGTCATCGAGAGGTTTGTCATACTCCTGTATGACCGCACAAGCAAATGCAAGGACGTCAACAAGGCGAGAAAGCAGCTCTTTGCAAAGACGAACTCTGTTCAGAACATCCCGCCAACCTACGCTGCTCTGGAGCAGCATGTGAAGAGATCTGCCCTTCAGGGTGGTCATGTCTGGGGCCAGGCATTGGTACCAACGCCCGTGCTCCCTCCACCAACAGACTGGGGCTGGCATCGGAGTGATGATGGGCTCTACACACCACTCTGGACCACACTCCCTGAGGCATCCAAGGCCTGCTATGAGCTGGTGTCTTGCGGATGCAAGAAAGGCTGCAAAAACCGCTGCAAGTGCAAGAACGCTTCACTGCAATGCACTGGTCTATGTTTCTGTGAAGGCGAATGCCAGTAGATTGGGACAGAAAACTTGCTAACCAACATTATGATCTGTAGACATTCATAATTCTGGTGACCAGATTTGAAAAGTTCGGAATCATAATTAACATAGTGTGGCAAAATCTACGTTATTGTATTACATGTATGTACTGCAGGATTACACAAGTACTGTGCCTAGAGACTGGGCTTTTGGTCGACTATATAACTACAATCTGACCATACTGTAAACTTCCCGTACTCTGTGTATTATTTTGACTAGCAATTTTGCCAGCAATTTGAAATAAAAAAGCAACTTGAGCAATTAAAGTGTGTTCCTGAAATCAGGTACTGGTTATTAGAGGTATTATGTCATTGAGTATTGAAATCTTCATCAAATGTCCACTTTTTCCACAAAATGGCGGCCAGTTTGGGGGCCATTTTTGAGAAGATTCATCTAAATATCTGTTAAACATTTATTGATGTTAATTCTGATGTAAAAAAAGGGAATTTTGGCCCATCTAGCACCAAACTAACGACACATAATGAAGTCTATGTAATGACGCTAATGTTAAATGGCAGCCATTTTGAACAATGGCCGCCATATCTTCCTAAGGGCTAATCTTGAATGCCTCCATATCCAAAAATGTTTAGAATATATTAATCTACATGTGTGCCAATTTTGGTGCTTTTAGACCAATTTGAACAATTGGTCTGCTATGCCGCTGTACTACAGAGGTAGAGGCTCCGGCAGAGACTCCTCTCGTCACCCTTCCAGAGGGAGAGGAGGAAGGGGAGCAGGCGGCCGAGGTGGCAAACCCTCGGGAAACCAAAAGCAATGAAGTTCTTCCGGTGGGAGAAAGACTCCGCCACTTCCAGGATCGTTGGACCTTCGATCCTTGGGCACACAGCACCGTCAAGAAGGGAATAGGGTGGAGTTGGATAAAACCACCTCCAACCTTCCACCAATTATTCCAACCTTCAACCCCCATCCTAGAAGAATATATCCTAGATCTCTTGAACAAGAAGGTGATCAAGAGGGTGAAGTCCACCAGGTTCCAGGGAAGACTGTTTTGTGTTCCCAAGAAAGACTCAGACAAGCTCAGAGTCATTATGGACTTGTCCCGTCTCAACAAGTTCATTGCGAACAACAAATTCAGGATGCTGAATCTTCAACATATAAAAGCCCTACTGCCTCACAAAGTTATCCCTTTTACCCCCAGGCTATTTGGAACTTTCCAACCCTTAACCCCCAGGGGTTATTTTTTTCAAAGCACATTTTGCAGTATATTTTCTTTTAAATTGCTCTAACAGCCTTAATTTTCGTCATAGAGAGGTCAGGTTGGTCTCATTCTCTTGGAAAATGCCTGAAGTTTCTCAAAATTTTTTCGAAAATATGCAAAAAAAAAAAAGTGAATAGCAGTTTTTTGCAAGGACGTACCTATACGTCCATGGGGGTAAAGGGATGAGTTTTGTGAAACGTACCAGTACGTCTTTTTGGGGTAAAAGGGTCAATAGACCTGGCGGATGCCTACTGGCACATTCCAATGAATCACCAGGCTTCCTCCTACCTAGGATTCAAGCTTCAAAGAAGAAAATACGCCTTCAGGGCTATGCCCTTCGGGCTCAATGTGGCTCAAAGAATCTTCACGAAGCTCACAGACACGATCGTCCACCAGCTACGCCTTCAAGGCGTCCAGGTGATGGCCTACCTAGACGATTGGCTGGTCTGGGCGACATCGCCAGAAGGATACTTGCGTGCCTGCAGAAAGGTGACCCAGTTCCTGGAACATCTGGGTTTCAAAATAAACACTAGAAAGTCTCGCCTCTCTCCAGCTCAAAAGTTCCAATGGTTGGGAATCCATTGGAATCTTCAGTCACACCGTCTTTCCATCCTTCTGAAGAAAAGGAAGGAATTAGCCGGTTCTGTCAAGAGACTTCTCAAATCCAAATGGATTTCAAGACGACAGCAGGAGTGAGTACTCGGCTCCCTACAGTTTGCCTCAGTGACAGACCCAGTGCTACGAGCACAGCTAAAGGATGCATCGGGAGTCTGGAGACGAAATGCATCCATCGCTGGAAGAGATCTCAAGAGACCTCTCCCAACCAGGCTTTGCTCACTCCTCAAGCCGTGGTCGGAGGTAAAGAACCTGAAAAGATCAGTTCCTCTTCAACCACCACCTCCATCGATCAACATCCACACAGATGCCTCGCTAGAAGGATGGGGGGGGGGGGCACTCCCACCAGCGACAAGTTCAAGGAACATGGTCTCCCCTATTCATGACATTTCACATCAACATCTTGGAGGCCATGGCGGTTCTTCTCTCTCTGAAGAAACTATCCCCTCGTCCTTCAATCTACATCCGTCTAACCCTGGACAGCTCTGTGGTGGTCAGATGTCTCAACCGTCAGGGCTCACGATCGCCCCAACTCAACCAAGTGCTGATACCCATTTTCCGCCTAGCGGACAGGAAGAAATGGCACTTGTCGGCAGTTCACCTACAAGGATTCCGCAACGTGACGGCGGACGCTCTATCGAGGATAAGCCCTATAGAGTCAGAATGGTCCCTAGACGCAGACTCATTCTCCTTCATCTCCCAAAAAGTCCCGGAACTGCAGATCGACCTCTTCGCGACAAGCGACAACAATCAACTTCCTCTATATGTGGCCCCATACGAGGACCCCAAAGCGGAAGCGGTGGATGCCATGTCCCTGGATTGGAACAGATGGTCCAAGATTTACCTGTTCCCTCCACCCAATCTTCTGCTGAAAGTACTCTCCAAACTGAGAACCTTCAAGGGAACAGTAGCCCTAGTGGCTCCCAAGTGGCCCCGGAGCAACTGGTTCCCCCTAGTCCTGGAGCTACAGCCCAAGCTGATACCTCTGCCGGGCCCAGTTCTCTCCCAGCAGGTGCAGAAGTCGACTGTCTTCGATTCATCAAAGAAAGTCCGAGACCTTCATCTCATGATTTTCTCTCTCTAGCCGTGAAGAAAAGGTTTGGTATCTCGAAGAAATGTTTAGACTTCCTAGAGGAATACAAAACGAAGTCTACCAGAAGGCAATATGAGTCATCCTGGAAGAAGTGGGTCTCCTTTGTCAAGGCAAGAAATCTCCATAGATTTCTGTATGTCCTTCTTCATTCACCTTCATGGACAAAGCTTAGCAGCCAATACAATTTCCACTTGTAAATCGGCCTTGACAAGACCACTACTGTACGCCTTCCAGATAGATCTGTCCAACGAAATCTTTAACAAACTTCCAAAGGCATGCGCTAGACTCCGTCCTGCGCCCCCAATGAGACCCATCTCCTGGTCTCTGGATAAGGTGCTCCATTTTGCCTCTAGCCTAGACAACGAATCTTGCCCTCTGAAAGACTTGACTCAAAAGGTGATTTTTCATTTTTGCTCTCGCCTCGGGAGCCCGAGTCAGTGAAATAGTGGCATTATCGAGAGAAGAGGGTCAGATACAGTTTGCCGATACAGGGGAACTTACCCTCTTCCCTGACCCTACGTTTTTCGCTAAAAACGAACTCCCCACCAAGAGATGGGAACCTTGGAGAATCTGCCCTCTGAAGGGAGATGTCTCTCTGTGCCCAGTAGAGAGTCTTAAGGTCTATCTTCGAAGAACTTCAGATTTTGGCGGAGGACAGCTCTTTAAAGGAGAAACATCGGGCAGTGACTTGTCACTTAAACAACTAAAGGTGAAGATCACCTACTTTATACGCAGAGCGGATCTTGACAGTACACCCGCAGGTCATGATCCTAGGAAAGTCGCCTCTTCCCTAAATTTTTTCCAAGGTAGGGATTTGGAAAGCCTCCAATCTTTCACAGGCTGGAAATCCTCTAGAGTGTTCTTTAAACACTATACGAAGCAGGTGCACGAAGTGAAACGGTTTGTGGTAGCCGCAGGTAGTGTGTTGAAACCTGCTGCTTAGTGCTGCATAGAACAGCGAGTTATTTCGGGACTCTAACTCAACGGGTGCCTGTGTTGACCCTAGTGCGATACATAGTGATTTCAGGTGACACTTGTGTCACAAGAGACTGTTCCCCTACAAGGTGAAAATGACATAGACTCTAACACGTGTGCCAGATGTTTATTGGATATGAAGTGTATTGTGATTCTCAAAGACTTTAGTTTCCCTGGAACTTATGTGTGCAATGGCAAAGTGTTTCCCTTTCAGATTCCACATCATCGTCTTTTACAGTCCTTAAGTCTATGTTTGTTAATCAATAATTTTGCTGTAAAATTATTTACCTGATTTATTTCATTGTAAATTTTTCTTGAATAAATAGAAAATTTACCATATGCGTCTTATTTCGCCCTTCAACATGAAATAAGCTACTGTTACAGAGTTTTAATGCCCCTAACTATTCTTTATTATATTTATGTATAATTTTGCTCCTGTCTGAATTATGCTCACCATAAAAAGTGAAATAATTGTTCCTACACAAATATTTAACTTTCCTGATCTGTCCACGAGACCGACACGATCCTTGCTTCCAGGTGAGTTTATCTTCATCAGGGTACTTCGAGATGTTCCTCACGTCCAAACAGGACTTCCCTGCCCGGGGGGCAGGAAGCCATGTCATAGTTTATGCCATGGGTAGTGACATGTACTGGAGATGTCACGGTCTCTAAGGTCATCAAACCAAAGGAATATTATTTGAAGTAGAAGGCACTATTGAAATAGGGGGAAAAAACCCACGATACACTAATTCTCTGGTACACTTCCATCAGGACATCATGGCTTGAGCCCAAAAAACGGATTTTGAGCGAAGCGAAAAATCTATTTTTGGGTGAGATGGCCATGACGTCCTGATGGACCCGCCCTATTGTTTCGATTCTGGCCTGTCAGGCCCCTCCCTTTCTTATTGCATCGTGGAGGTTGACAAAAACGCTAAAAAGGAATGAAGATGGCGGACAGCTATGGCTGCCGTTTGTTTACGGCGCGAGGTAACGTACCAGTAACGCAGGAGGATAACTTTGCAATGGCTTCTCCTATAACTTGCCCCCTCTCGAAGCGTAAACGCTATGTGGGGTGCAGATAGCCATGTGGCGTGTCAAGCATACGTCCCCTGTTGATATACGATATCCTAAAGAGAAACCCTATGGGTACTCGCACCAGAAGTTAGAATTCTGTGAAACCTTTAGTTAAATTCTCTGGGAATATCTACTGTAGTCATATATACCCTCATGAAGCTACTGAAGGAACCTTAAATCAGGACGTCATGGCCATCTCACCCAAAAATAGATTTTTCGCTTCGCTCAAAATCTGTTTAATAGTTCCATACATATATGGTAAGGTTGGTGAGATTACACAAAACTTCCTTATCATATTTGCATTCCTTTTCAATCATTCATTCACCTTTATGTTGTGTTTTCTATTAACAGTACCAACGGATTTTCTTTTAATTCTTTATATATGTGATATTATCACTCATGAGGCTTTCCATTTTGTTTATGTAATACTTTTTGTCAAGGATTAACAGTACTCCAGATTTGTCAACTTTTGTCAACCCATTCTTTTCTAACAGTTTCAGTATTTTGAGACTTACCATACTCTGTTAAAACCTATTTTTCATAAATTAATATTCAAATAACTTTCCATAATGGTCTATGTAAACTATTTGAAAAATATGAAATTTATTTAAATTGAATAATAGAATTTAATATGATATAACACAAACATTATAGTTATAATGAACATCGTAGTTATAGTTCAGGGGCCTGGCAAGGCCACCCGCCCCGATAAAAACAAAAAAAAACATTCTCTTCTCCTTTCCTAGGGGTCTTGCTGTAAGGCCTATGTCAACAGATAAAAAAAACCCATAAACCATAGACTTTTTCAAAGTAAAAGTTTCTCAGCAACCACAAGGTGCTAAGAGGTGTTCTTTAGCTCGTTAGAAAGGTCTTGGGGTCCTGTAACGTATACGGGGTGTGGCGATGGGTGTACCCCGCCCAATAAGGGGTAGGGATGCAAAAAGCGTAAAATAAAGGGTAGGCTTATCTCAGGAACTACGAGGAGTAATGAGGTGTTCTTGATCTCGTTGGAAAGGTCTCGAGGTCCTGTGTATGGCAATGAGGGAGATGAGTGAACTAGCCAAGCTATAAGGGGAAGGGACGCGAAGTCATGAAAATATGGGGGGTGTGTATCTCAGCAACCACACGGAGTAAAAACGTCTCTATGGGCTCATTGGAAAGGTCCCGAGGTCCTAAGTATGGCGGTTGAGGAGATGAGCGCACTACTTAAATGTATAAGGGACAGGATGCGAAAATAAGGGGTATGTGTATCTCAGGAACAACAAACAATCAAGAGGTGTTCTTGGGCTCATTGGAAAGGTCTAAAAAGGCTCGTTGTATATAGCACATGACCCAACTCTTAGCCTCCATTTCGAGGCAGTGATCCCCAAACAGCATCGTGGGTGACATATGACCATAATACATAACCTATTCCACCTACTGTCCAACTCTCTCTCTCTCTCTCTCTCTCTCTCTCTCTCTCTCTCTCTCTCTCTCTCTCTCTCTCTCTCTCTCTCTCTCTCCATATATATATATATATATATATATATATATATATATATATATATATATATATATATATATATATATATATATATATATATACATACATACATATATAAGTCCCATGTCAACGGATAATGAGAACATGGGTTTTTTTCACTTTATTACAAAAGTTTCGTGAGTACACTGTACAGCCGATACTCTCAGGTGAGCGGCTTGTCTAATTGAACGCACAAAGGCAACCAACTCCCCTCGCAAGCAAAATGAAATCTTGCTACAACATGCTGAATAGTTAGGTTTTGTGGAATTCTCAAGATTATAGAGTTCATTTACTTTGACGTACGACACATATCTTCATACAAGAATTAGGACATTACTCCCCACCTCCAAGGTCCTCACTCCGGGAGTAGGTGCGCACTCGCCCTCACTAGTCTATGACACATGGAGGACACTCCAACCCAGAATAGGCATGGCATGTACTAAACAGAAATGCAACATAAAATATATGTATATATATATATATATATATATATATATATATATATATATATATATATATATATATATATATATATATATATATAGCCACGAAAGGAAAAAGGAAAAGACTTGATTGGAGTTAGTACTTTCATCCACTCAGGACATAATCAAACTCCACAATGAGAATACATATACAAATAAATCGTATTCGTACAGGAGAAGGGGATCCAACAGCTGTCAGTTTCTTAATAATTCCGGAGGAGTCAGATTTTAGATAAAAGGATAATACCGGATTAACGGAAAACAGACCTGGGCTTAGATTCAAATTTCTACCTTGAGTACAGGAGATTAAAAAGGATTCAACAATATTCCTTTGGAAATAGTCATTTACATGGATTACTTTTTCCGCCTTTGACCAACCAATTCTGTGACTTGACCCTAACCAGTGGGAGGCCAAGGCATTATTAAGAGAACCCCTGGAGACGGCCACCTGATGCTGTTTTAATCTGACTGGGATAATTTTTTTAATCTAGATTAATTCCTTCAGTGTGGTCTTCCCAAATTGTTTGGTATCGATATGTTGATGATGTTCTAGGTATTTTAGAAGAAAATTTTAATTTTGAGAATTTAGTTTCAATCATTAATTCATTAGTGCCATCTATAGAATTTACTATAGAAAATGAAAAAAAATAACCGTATCCCATTTTTAGACGTTTTAATAGCTAGAGAAACAGATAAATTTAAGTTCTCCATATATAGAAAGCCTACAAATAATTTTTCATATGTACATTTTTACTCTGGTCACTCTAAAAACATAAAGCATTCAGTTTTTTCCTCCATGTACCTTAGGGCATTTAGAATTTGTAGCCAGAGTACATTGAGGACGAGTTCACTAAATTAGAAAGAATTGCAACAGATCTTTGCTATCCCAAATATTTCTTAGAAAAATGTATGAATAAGGCTAAGAAAACATTTTATAGTGTCCAATTAGAGAGGAAGGAAACAATTAATAATATGCTTTGTTTGCCATTTCATGTTTGTTTATTAGATGTTATACCACTTTTGAAAAAACTAGACATTGATGTAGTGTGTAAATATAATTGTACATTAAAAAACATGTTAATTAAAAATAGTTCTGGAAATTATATTAATGTAATATATAGCATTCCTTGTTCAGAGTGTAACTTATTCTATGTCGGCCAAACATCCAAAAGTATCCCAGTCAGATCAGAATAGCATCAGGTGACTGTCTCCAGGGGTTCTCTTAATAATGCCTTGGCCTCTCACTGAATAGGGTCAAGTCACAGAATTGGTTGGTCATAGGCGGAAAAAGTAATCTATGTAAATGACTATTTCCAAAGGAATATTGTTGAATCCTTTTTAATCTCCTGTACTCAAGGTAGAAATTTGAATCTAAGCCCAGGTCTGTTTTCCGTTAATCCAGTATTATCCTTTTATCTAAAATCTGACTTCTCCGGAATTATTAAGAAACTGACAGCTGTTGGATCCCCTTCTGTATAAATACGATTTATTTGTATATGTATTCTCATTGTTGAGTTCGATAATGTCCTGAGTGGATGAAAGTACTAACTCCAATCAAGTCTTTTCATTTTTCCTTTCGTGGCTATAATACATTTGATATTCATCACGTGTCAGCTTTCGTGATTTCTACATATATATATATATATATATATATATATATATATATATATATATATATATATATATATATAGAAATCACCCAAAAAATAACATATCTTCCACAAAAAAATTAAAAATTATATATTGCATGTAAAAATGTACACAATACAATATGAAATATTCCAGTCATTCCTTCTTATGCCCTCAGCAACTAAAATACAGAATATCCGAAGTGAAAAAAATCATATCAACATCAGTATTACATAATCTCATCAATAACTTCCCTCTGGTTGCAGGCAATATGGGATTTTTGGGTGGGACAGGGGTAGGAATAGATATTCCTTCATCCCTCGATTTTACTTGTCTGGGTTTACGGCACAATTTCCCAACACAACTCACCACCACCGTTTCGCCATTTTTTTTAAATCACTACTACACTTGTACTTGCAACTATCAACCAGTGGCCACTAGCCGTTTTCCCGAGAAAATCATTCATCTTCCAACCCTTCTCTTATAACATTAAGTATAAGGTATTCACACCTACACATTCTCTAACTATGCCTATCATCAAGGCTGAACTTTAATTTCGCAGCCACTTTCCATTCGGGAACCGCCTCGGCCCCAGAAACCAGGAATCATATAAATACATGAATAATATAGTATCCGCCTGACGGATCTCACCTGACCTATTTAAACTCTGATTGTTTTTAGGTTCACTCAGCAATATGTCATATGTATTGCCACACTCAGTAAAATTACCACGTTTTACATATACATTAAGCATCAACATAAGAACACATGGTTATCATCAAGTTTATCTAAAACACATCAAAAGAAGAAATGAGGTCTGTTCAAACAACAGCAGCAAGGGAAAAAAATTCTACTCATCAACTCGAGGAATGTCACATATGCAGGGGTAAGGAGGAACACTCTGATTGACACTTGAAAACTACCTTTTCAGGCACCACATGTATGTGTGTCTGATGATGTTCAGACACTGTGCCATTAATAATGCTTTGTATCACTACAGTGTTAGATTTAACCATCTTTACTCGGTACAGACCCAAATACGCTGGCTCTAGTTTGTGTTGCCTAGGTTGTAATCATTTCAAATACACATAATCGGCCACATTAACTTTTACTGGTACGGTTTTGAACTGACCATCACACTTAAAGCTGTGTTTATCATTAGCTCTTTTCAAAAACCTCTTAGTCGTGTTCATTACTCTCCTCAATAGATTTAGTAAATATACACGGTATTGCTCAGTTGAATAATTTGGCAATTGTTGCGAATTAATCAGGACCTTATATGGTAACACAGGATCCTGTCCATACACTAAAAAGAAAGGTGTGTCCTTGGGCGAAGCATTATATGCAATGTTCAAAGCTAGCTCAGCTGTGGGAAGCATGGTGTGCCAATGAAGGGGGTCATCAGCCACCAAGTAACGTAAAATTCGGACTACTTCCCTATTATGCGATTCCACCAAGCCATTAGCTGAAGGCCTATATGCGGTCACTGAAAAGTGTTCAATTTTCATCAAGTCCGTGACCGATTTCACCACACTATTTATAAACTCGAGACCATTATCACTTATCAAAATTTTCGGGCAACCAAACCTAGTAATAAAAGAGCACAGCCCCTGGGTTAATGAATTCGCTGATTCATCCAGCATTGCATAAGTATTAGTGTACCGAGTAAATGCATCCACAAATACACATATATACTTATGTTGTGTTAAACCAGTAGGAAATGGTCCTACCACATCCATATGCACTCTATAAAATTTAATAGGAATCACAGGCCACTTTCTGGCTTCCGGTACAGTGTTTTTATGTTCTTTGAAACAGTTACAAGCATAACAACATTTTATATAATTCTTTATAGATTTTTTCATTCCTAACCAAAAGAGGGATTCACATGCTCTCCTTAATGTTCTATTAATCCCCAAATGCCCTGCATATGCACTTTCATGTACAATGTGGATGGCTCGATTAATTAAAGAGAGAGGAAGAACTACCCATGCACAAAATTCCTCTCCCCTCTTCCCGTATGCATAATATAAGATCATTTTCTATAAAAAAAAATTCTCACGAGGCACATTCAGAAATGACGGATAACTCTCCGATTCCCCTTTAATCACTGCTTGCACTCTTTCCATCCATTCCACTTTTTTCTGTTCTTCTCGGACTTCTTTTATGTCCCAACATCCCAAGTCAATCAAACCTGCATCATCAGGGCATTCATTCTGGTCACCCCTGGTCATGTCCTCGGCCACCCATATATATTCACCTTCACTGCTCATATCTCTCTCTCTATCTCCAACAACCGTAACTCTCTCTCTCTCTCTCTCTCTCTCTCTCTCTCTCTCTCTCTCTCTCTCTCTCATCCCGTTTTCTGATTGCTCCTCGGGTGAATCCACATCCAGTTCTCTATTTTCTCTATTTTGATGGAGGTCTTCAATAATTTGGTTACATTCTTCGTTCCTCTTTTGTGCCCTAGATGTTACTCCTATTACTGCACCTCCAGAAAGAGCATCAGCTACCTTGTAAGCTTTACCTTCTATGTGGTGAAAACCCTTTATATCAAACTCTAACAATCTTTCAATCCATCTCGCTTGTCGAGAGGTCAAATCTCCTTTGTAAAGGAGGTCACGTAAGGGGCGATGATCACTTTGCAACTCAATCGACTGACCTTATAAAAAGAACTGATGCTTCTTTAGAACCCAAAGAATAGCCAAAACCTCTCGATCGAATGTACTTTAATTCTTTTCTGCCCCTTTTAATGCCCTGGAAGCAAAATAAATGGGTCGCTCTCTACCTTTATCATCTCGTTGAGAAATTACACCACCAATAGCCAAGCAACTAGCATTTGTTGTCACTAAATACACGCGATCAAATGTAGGATATGCAAGTAAGTCATTGCTAGTTAAGGGTGCTTTCAAATGGCTAAAGACCCTTTCTTCTTCCACTCCTCAATTTATTACTTTTTGTTTCTTTGAAACATCTAAGGGTCTCGCTATCTCTCCAAAACCTCTTATGAATTTACGGTAATACCCAGCGAGCCTAAGGAACCCAGCTACTTCCTTAGGGGTATGTGTCCTGGGGAAATCTCTAATAGCCGCTACTTCACTGGGGCAGGGTTGGATACCTTCTGGGGTTATCATGCAACCTAAAAAATTGACCTGTTTACAGAAAAATTTACAATTTGACAAATTTATTTTCATACCATTACGTCGCAATGCTTCTAAACCTTTATAAATATTTTCATTATGTTCTTCGCCAGTTTTCCCTGTAATTATGATATCGTCTAAATATACAAGAACATCATGGCCAATTAAGGGAGACAAAACTGCCATCATTACTCTAGAGAAATTACTTGGAGCCTTTTTAACACCGAAAGGAAGAAAATTAAACTGAAATAGTTGATCGTTAGCTATAAGTGCCGTTTTACATTTACTGTCTTCCTGAATGGGTATTTGATAGTATCCAGATTTTAAATCAGCAGTTGTGAAATATTTACTATCCCGTACCTTCACAAGTAATTCTTCGATCGAAGGCAATGGAAATGCATTATCCTTAGTGACTGCATTCAACTTCCTATAATCAACACTAAATCTTACCGAGCCATCCTTTTTCCTAACAGCTACATTTGGAGAAGCCCAGGGGAATTCGCTCTCCTCGATTATCCCTTATTCCCCTAATTTACTAATTTCCCTTTCTATCTCTCCCTGGAAATGATTGGGTACCTTATAAGGCCTTGGCCTGATCTGCTCTACCTGCCCAGTTTCAATACTAAAGGGAAATCAATTAATCCTCCCGGGTGGCTCATCTCCAATTGCAATTACATCGGAATAAATATTGACAATGTCACTAACTACAGGTTGATATTCTGACGTACATGTTTTTCACGCTTGTATAATCAAATTCTGAGTGCGTTAGTCTGTGCGGGTTGGAGTTGTGGCTCCCAACATTCCATTATTACCAATTTCACATAACTCTAATTCACACACAGAATCACTTCCTAACACAACTCTTTTATTTGACAAATTAACTTTCGTTATATCAGCTCTGTTCTCTTTTATTTCCGATAAGCCCTCTAAGATTACATGCGGCCAATTGTCATGGGGTTTAACAATGTCCTTGGTTCCTTCTGGAAGAGGCCAACACAGTGTCACTGATGTGCTCGTAAGTGTCTGGGGGGACAACACTTCTCCTCTCTCAGGTACAGCTGTTACCTTACTCAAATGTCTCAACGTACCCACACAAGCGCATACTCTCTTATGACATTCTGTCGGCAAAATGCACCCTCCTGTTTTTACTGTTATTGTATCTCTTCCCCAAATAAATGCATATTTGATTACTAGATATGAAATCAATTCCTAAAATAGCCTCGATTCCTGGAAATCCGAATATGGGCAAGACAAAAAATCATGTGTAAACTTCACAGATCCCACCTTAAAGTTGATGATCGTTGTATGGTTTATGCATAGTTTATTTCCACCTGGCGTGTCGAGGACGATGGGTGCCGCTGACTGTAGTGGGTTTGAGGAGAATCTTTTTTCAATCAGTGAAACGCTGGCTTCTGTGTCAATCAGCGCTCGAATGGATTTATCTGGCCGGTCAATCCTAACTGCTAACATTTCTAGACGGCCATTACGATATATGGGGTATGAGCCAATGACCTCAGCTGTAACGCCGCTGCTCCCTAGTGCTGCAGGGGTGAGGTCGTGGGTACCGATGGAGGTCCCAGTGCCTGCTCTAAAAAGTCCGTCGTCGTTACTCCCATCGCTGCCTCGGCTGCTACTTCTGATGTCATGCGGGGAGGGTGGGTATTGATCTCCCTCATCACCCCTTTCCTCTGATTCCTTTTCCTCGGATATTGGGCGGGGTGAGGTGTGCGTGTGCCACAGCCCATCAGCCCTTGGCGGTTTTTTGCTGGGCACTCTTGAGATAGATGACCGTAGGCCTGACAAGTATAACAGTGGGGGGATCCTTGGGTGGGGCACCCCACTCGTCGGTGCCCCTCTCCCCCACACTACCAGCATCTGAAGACTCTTCTCACCTGCTGACTGCGTTCTCCCCTCTTCCACTTTGGGGGTTGGTGAGTGCCTCTCATGGCTGCCAGCTTCTCAGAATTAGGCCAGTTATTGCCACTAATTTTTTTATTCTGGCAAACTGTCTAAAATGTATTGTATTGCGCTCACTACATGTGATAAAGAGCGATTGTCATCGAACAAATAACCACATAAATACGGGTTTACTAATCTGCGAATATGTTTTACGTGCAATTGCTTTTTTATTACCTTCTGGGAGATTGTCACTCAAAGTAGCAAACGAATCGCAATTGCAAAAAATGCAAGTTGCAAAACTAAGAATGGATTCACCTTCCTGGATTTTGGGTTTGTAATTTTCTTTTATGTCCCCCTTTCTCGCATCAGGTAAGGCATACTTCTCAATTAGACGTAATTTTATTTCAGTATAGCTTCTTAAACTGTCTTGTGGCCAACACATTACCTCCATTGCTGGAGCATCTTTCAGCAATCTAATTACTTGAATAGCTTTTTCTCTTTCTGACCACCCATATGTGGCTACTTCAAAGTCTCTCAAAAACACTTCGATCGACTGAAACCCTTTGTTAGGCTGTTGATCATCAAAAGACCTAAAACTTGCCTGGAGTTCTGGCAACTTTCAAACTACGAGGTTATCTTCACTCGGCTGTGCATCTGTACTTTCACTTGCGTGTGTTTGTACTTCGTTTATGTACGTCAGATATGCTGTGGTTACGCACCACTCCTCTACTCATTCAACCAAGAATCAGTTCATTAATTCTGCTAGGTTATCTAACTTATTTCCCAATTCTTGTGTTCTTAGTTCCTGTCTATATTCTTCATCTCTATAACCAACTGCTCCTTTGTTTTCATCTCCTACAGTAACAGTGTCTGCTATGTTAGTCCTTGTGTATCTAGGCATCTTGAACTTTTATTTTACTGGTTCAAAGAACAACTTCACTCACAGCATACAAAAACAGACATATTCTTACACCTGACACCAATATGACCCATGTCAACAGATAATGAGACATCGGAAAATGGGTTTTTATTGCTTTATTACAAAAGGTTCATGAGTATACTGTACAACCGACACTCTCAGGTGAGTGCCTTGTCTAATTGAATGCACAAAGGCAACTAACTCCCCTCGCAAGCAAGATGAAATCTTGCTACAACAACATGCTGAATAGTTAGGTTTTGTGGAATTCTCTTGATTATAGAGTTCATTCACCTTGACATACAACACATATCTTCATACAAGAATTAGGACACACACACACACACACACACACATATATATATATATATATATATATATATATATATATATATATATATGTATATATTCATATATATATATGTATATATACATATATATATGTATATATACATATATATATATATATATATATATATATAAATGAAACATCTATTTGGATTTTACTCCTGAAGCCTAGCAGATGATCTTATTGGAATAGTGTGGACTGGCAGGGGTCACTTGACTTAGTTAGATAGGCACTGAGCATCACAAAGAACTAGCCATCCTTAGATGAATATAGCTAATGGATCCTTTATGGATTTAGTCAGTCTTTGGAAAGAGAAATTGAGAGAATGCCCCCCAGCCCCAGGTGTAGCGGGGTGCTAAGAATCCCCTGGTTTATATATACTGAAGAAAAATAGAAAATTGGTAATTGGAATGATAGAACCATGAATCAGATTGGGAAGTTACAGCAAGGGGAAAATTAATTTATGATACATAGTTTGGATATCTTACCCTTAACTGAAACACGTTGTAGGGGGATTGGTAAGGAAATTTCAAACCAAGGAAATATATATATATACATATATATATATATATATATATATATATATATATATATATATATATATATATATATATATATATATATATATATATATATATATATATATATATGTGTACATATATATATATATATATATATATATATATATATATATATATATATATATATATATATATATGTATATATATATATATATATTTATATCAGGAAGAACAGGTGGAGTTGGAAGAGAAGGTGTAGGAATGACGATGACACGAAGAGCAGAAAAGGCATTAACTGAGTGGAGAGCTGTAAATAGTAGATTGTTACTTGCAAAGTTTGAATCACAGCAGTGCAATATTAAGAGTATTATAGTTTCCTATGCACCAACAAATGATTCCCATGAAGAAAGGAACAATGAATACTAAGAACTGTAGAGAGTAATAGATAAGATCCCAGAGAGAGATATGAAAATTGGGATTGGGACCTCACTGCTAAAGTTAGAAGGAATAATCAAGGCATAGTGAATCGAATGGGTGTTGAGGGTCTCAGCAAAGTTTCAAATGATAATGGAGTATTTCTTGTAAGTTTTTTTCAGCAAATAATCTTGTCATCGGAGGCACTCTTTATCCAGCAGAAAGGACATCCACATATATACATGGGCTTCACTATATGGCAATTAAAAAAATCAAATAGATCCCCTAGCCATTTAATAAAGAGATAATGAGAGCTCTGAGAAATGTAAAAACGGAAAGTAAACAACAGAAATGTAGATAGAATACCTAGGTTTGATATCAACTAAGGTTCTAGAAGATGAGTACCAAGAAACATTTGCAATTGAATGTAGGAATCGATTTGCAGTCTTGGAAACTTTAAGAGACGAAGAGTAGACAATTAATAAAGAATGGTGTGATATTAAGAACATGAATCATTCAGTTAGTACCAAAGTTTTGGGACATGCAGTTACAAGAGAAAGGCATAGATATCAAATGATACTTGGGATACAATAAAAAGGAGACAAAGATAGAAATTGATTGTTGAAAGTTTTCGAGGGTGTAATGAAAATTACAAGGTAGAGCCTGGTAAGTGTTCCAGTATTGATAGTGAAGTCAAAAGAAAAGCCATGAATGACTGGAGAGAACGTTTAACAGGAAACTATATGAGGCTGACAAAGCTATGGATTCAGGGAGTGGCTATAGTGTAAGAATTGGTCATATAATTATTAATGAAATTTTTTGTTAGGCAAAGAAGAAGAAGCACATACCTATAAAAAAAGAAAGACGGATCTATCATAACAACAGAAGATGAAAAAGACAACGTTGGATGGAAGACTTTGGAGAGATGGCCATGAATAGGAGATATGGAGGGAATGGTTTTAGTGATATACCTGAAGCTGATGAAGACCTTGATGTACTCATGAATGAACTCAGTTTGTTTGTAGTCGAGGCTATCATTAAAAAATCAAGAGATATAAAGCTTCTGGATACGATGGAATAATTGATGAAATGATATTGGCCGAAAGTGAAGTGACCCCCAGAATCCTTATACACAATATCATTTTGGAGAATGTGGCGTGAAGAGACTAAGCCTGATGAATGGGAGCTATGAGAGTTGGTGAAATTGGCATAAAAAAAGAGATCTGACTCATTACAATAATTACAGAAGCATCACATTTACATCAGTTGTCATGGTCAGGAAAATATATAGTATGCTTATTCTAAAGAGACGAGAGAGAGAAAGATTGACGAAAAGCTGAGACTTAAACAAACAGAATTTAGAAAAGGTGGAAGTGGTAGTAACCAAATTTTCATTTTAAGACATTATACAGCAATGTGTAGAATATAGAAATCCACTTTCAATGGCATATGTGAAATATGAAAAAGCCTTTGATAATGTGCACTGTCCAATACACAGGTTTAAGGTAATCAATGGAGGCCCAGTCTTCTATGCTATGAATGTTTATTAAGAAAACTTTCGTTGTCCGACGAATCACGAGGAATACCCGTGTAAGGGTGCGTTAAAGGTGATTTGCTACTGTCGTTGAGCAGGATAACATGCAATGCCTTGTACAAATCTGTCTATATGCATTGCTTTGCTGGGGCTTGTAAGCCAGGCAGCATGGAGTAAATTTTCCACAACATGACATAGGCGCCGAAGATTGTTGGAGGAGGATGCCGATGAAAAAAAATCAGCTGGGACAGCCAACGTGTTGCCATACACCATTTTAGGTGCCGAGACATCCAGGACGTCTTTAGGAGTGGTCCTTAGTCCCAGGAGGACCTAAGTAAGCTGAGTAAACCAGTTGGAGTTATTGTGTTGGGACATCAAAGCTTCTTTGAGGGTCCGATGAAAATATTCAACAAATCCGTTAGCTGCAGGGTTGTAGGCGGTTGTCTGATATAGAATGATGCCCATGAAATTCGCTAATGTTGTCCACAATTGAGAGGTGAAAATGGTACCCCTGTCAGAAGTAATATGCTTGAGGATACCAAACTCGCTATCTTCCCTGAGAGTAAGGCGGATGTACCTGAGGCGGACATTGCAGTTCGCATGTGGATGGCTTCAGGCCATCAAGTGGAGCGGTCAATGATGGTATACAGGTTACGATGTTCTTGTGATGTAGGTAGGGTACCTACTACATTGACTCGAATGAGAGAAAAAAACAATGCTGAGGTTGAGGGAAGGTTCCCACATCTGAATCCCTGTGTTGATGCACTCTTGAAGTTTGGCATAAAGCACAGGCGCAGACCCAATCCTGAAGATACTTAGTAATGTCGTGCTAAATGAACTTCGTCATCAGTAGTTGTGCAGTAGATCGGTGCGAGGGATGTGAAAAGTCACGAAAGAAATTAAACACCTCTTTCATTTTCCAAGGGACATATTGAAGGGTGTAATTGTATTCAGACACAGCGGAGAGATGTTGGCGTAGATGGGTGGACCAGGCGTTGGACTGTCGAATGAAGGCACACGCCAGAGGTATATGGTACGTGTGAATGACGAATTGTGTAGCTCCTATTAAGTGGTTATATTGATGGACAGCCAAATGCACCCCCAGCAATTCTAAGTTGAAGGTAGAGTAGCCTGATTCTACCTTTGACAGTTACCTACTGAAGAAGGTTAATGGGCGTAGCGAGCCGTTGACCACCTGCTCGAATACTGCACCATTAGTGACGTCAGTGCCATTCATAGATGGAGAGAAGGAGAGGGGCCTGTGGCACGGGAAAACTGAGAGCAGCAAAGGCAGTCTTTTGGCTTGCCCATGAGGGAGGCGTAGATGGGGACGAATGGCGCCAATGGCTGGCAGGAATCAGTGATAATAGTTGATCATGGCCAAGAATCTTTACAGTGCTTTGACGGGTGAAAGCGTGGGGAAACTCTGAATGGCTGCCGCCATATCACCGAGCGGGTGGACTACATCAGGAATGATGTGGTGCCCTAAGAACGATACTTCGTTGGCGCCAAAGGTACACTTGTATTACCAGACTACAAGGCCAATCTGTTGTAGGTGGTCGAGAACGATGCGTAGATGATGGAGGTGTTGCTCTTTGGAGGAAGAGAACACAAGTATGTCATCCAAGTAATATATGCAGAGGGGGAGGTCCCATAAAACACCGTCCATGATGCGTTGAAAAGAAACACCAGCATTACGAAGGCCAAAACAGGAGTAATTGAAGGTGTATTTACCGAAAAGGGTTGTAATGGCGGTCTTGGGACGTCTTCTGGGTTCATGGGCACCAGATAATACCCCTTCAGGAGGTCAAGCATGGAGAAAAACTTCGCTTTATGGAAGTATGAGGAAATGTCGGTGATGTTTGGGAGGAGGTATTGATCTGGTTCTGTCTGCATGGTCAGACACCTG
>NC_090726.1:103422112-103447112 GCF_036898095.1 Palaemon carinicauda
GTGAGAAGAGACACCTGTGTTTACATACAAGGAACTTGATTGCTTGAGGACACAGTTTGAGCTCGTCACTCCCCTGACTTATTGCAGCAGCTGGCTTATTTGAGCATTCTAGAGGATTGCGGCGCCAACGTTTGACAGCTTTTAGCAGGTGTATTTCGGCCACCTGCTGTGATTTGTAATTATTGTGTGTTCTCTTCTGCGGTCCTCGGCGCCGACGTAGGAATCCCGGCATCAAGGTGGACGCGGGAGAGACACCGCCGTCAACGCATCCTCGACATAGGCAGTTGCAGGAGCTTTGGAGCTCGTGGTGACAAGTAGAGAGGCAGTTATTGGGTAGGAGATATTTTTTACCTTTTTTGGGTTGGGGCTTCATTTCCCTCCCTTTTGATGAGGAGTCCTACGAAGCTGCACTCCCTACGGTATCTGAGTGATGGTGTTGAGATTGGAGTCGCTACTTTGGTTGGAGCAGGGTGTGGTTTCATCCAGCCCCAAAGAGTGTGAGAATATATATTTTTTTTTTATTTTTTTTTTGTGTGCATTGTTGTTTATTTATCTGACTCTCTCTTGTTGAGAGTGTGGTGTATCACGTTGGGGAATTTTGTTAATTGTTAATTGTTAATTGTTAATTGTTAATTGTTAATTCTAATCATTAGGTAGTCACAAGGCTGACTGTTCTAAATTTTGTTGTTGATAAATATTGTTAAGTGGTTGGGTGTTCCGCGGAAGACGACGGACACCAGAGCAGAGATATTGGTAGTAGTTAGGGATAAAATAAAACAGGAGTTAGCTGAAGCTGAACATTCAGTGAGTGAGAGTGCAGTAATTGGTGATAGTGAGAAGAGTTTGAGTGAAGGTCTAGAAGAGGACAAAGTAAGTATGAGGGCTCGTCTAACTCTGTTTGAGGATCCTCCTGTCGTAAGTACCATTTACGAGGATCCAGCAAATTTTCCCAAGGGTCCGGGTAATGTGTCCTCTAATTCGTTCTTGGCAACCCCCCCCCCCCCCCTCCCCCCCGATTCAGTGCCCTTCAAATCTCTGGCCCCTGTTAATGCGTTGGGTGACACCATGGAGGAGAAGGAATACAACCTTATTTGCAAAAGCATAGAGTTGCGAAAAATGGAGTTTGAGGAGAACGAGCAGGTAAGGTGTCACGAATTGGAGATGGCGAACTTAAATATAGAGATCGCTAGGTTGCAGGGGGCCAATTTGATAAGTTCCCCTAAAGATACCTTCCAAGATCAATTTAACATAGGTGCTGCACTAAAATTTTGCCAGTGTTTGACAAAAAGAATGTCCCTGAGTTCTTCAAGGCATTTGAGCGTGTGGCCTCCTGATTTTCTTGGCCCATAGAAAAGTGGCCTGTACTAATAGTGTAGGTTAGTGGGCAAGTCAATGCGGGTATATAATGCCTTGGAGGTAGGAGTAGCTCGGGATTACCAGAAGGTAAAAGCCTTAATTTTAAAGTCTTACGACTTGGTCCCTGAGGCCTACCGCCTCTGGTTTCGCAGATATACGAAACACCCTGCGCAGTCTTTCGTGGAGTTTGCGCGCATCAAGGAGGAACAGTACGACGACTGGCTGAAAAGTCGTCAGATAGTCACTATGGCTGCGTTACGTGAACTGTTGCTCCTTGAGGAGTTTAAGAAGGCCTGTAGCAGAGAGTTGAGAGTTCACCTGGAGGAGGTAAAAAGTGTGAAATTGAGTAGTGCCGCTCAGTTAGCGGATGAATTTGTATTGACTCACCGTTTAGGTAGCGGTAGTTTTACTTATAAGACTTTAGATAATCAAACATCTTGCTCCCCTAATGGTGGTAGAAGAGGGGAAACCACCTCGTTGACTCCCCATATCCCTAAGAATGGTAATATTAATTTCAATTCTTTTTCCGGTGATAGGGATGTGGGTAGAGTCTAAGGAGGTCCTCCTCCTCCTAAAGTCTTTGCTAATAGAGACTTCCCAGGTGGGAGAAATAACAGGTATAATGGAAATAGAAGCTCCGGCCATAAAGGAAGCTGTTTTTGGTGCAACAAGCCCGGGCATTTCCAAAACCAGTGTAATGTTCGTAGGATGTACCTACAGCGCAATAATCAAAGTCCTGTAGCTTTGGTTAATGATATGTCAGAGGTTAGTAGCAGTAGTCCTGTAGACAGACCTGTAGTAGATAGGAGTAGTTTAGTAAATAGTAGTAAGCTTAATGCTCCTAATCCCCAATCGTGACTCAAGTACAACAAATATGTGTGGCCTGGAAAGTTAATTTTTGACTCTCGTGTTGTCCAGGTGAAGTTTTTTGGGGACACTGGTTCTTCCCAGTCATTAGTCATGAAGAGGGCTCTGAATGGTTTTGAAAAATATACTGGAAATTTTGTATTGTTGGGAAGTTTTCCGGATTCAGTTGTGTCTGCTCCTTTGGTTAATGTCTCCATTTCTTTTCCAAGATATGATCGCGTCACTAAGTTGGCTGTGGTGGATAGTCTACATATCCCGGGTATTGATGTTATCCTGGGAAACGATATGCTGGATAGTGAAGGACGGGAGCTGTTCCCTATATTATCAGTAAATGCTAGTCCCGTGGCTGTAATGACTCGGTCCACAGCAAAAGCTGCTAATTCACTTGATGTGGAGAGCGATGATGACTTAATGTTAAGTAGTGTAGAGTTAGATGTTTTAAGGCCCGGGCCAGTAGAGAGTAGTTGTAGTGATGTAGTTAATATGAAACTTGATTGGGACAGAGCTGCTTTTATTAAAGCTCAAAAAGTTTAATTTAATTTTGATTTGGGCGATGTTGAGGATCTGACTAAACCTAGGTTTGGAGTTGTAAAGGGCTTATTATATAGGTTTAGTCGTCCCGCATCTGAGAATTTGAATAAAACTGGTCGGGTGGAACAGATTGTGGTACCTTCTCAATTCAGAAATTCTGTTTTGGAGTTAGCTCATACTGATTTGGGTGTGTTAAAATCTTCTCATAGCCTGGCTAGGTATTTCTGGTGGCCTGGAATTAAATTGAGTGTGAAGCAATTTATCAGAGAGTGCGAGACTTGTCAGGTTATGGGTAAACCATATCAGGGTGATTCATTTTCTGAGTTAGTAATTGATGTGGTAGGTCTCTTTCCCAAAACTAAAACAGGTTACGTATATTTACTAACTATCATAAATAGAGCATCCTCGACATAGGCAGTTGCCGGAGCTTTGGAGCTCGTGGTGACAAGTTAAGGAGGCAGTTATTAGGTAGGAGATATTTTTTACCTTTTTTGGGTTGGGGCTTCATTTCCCTCCCTTTTGATGAAGAGTCCTACGAAGCTGCACTCCCTACGGTAGCTGAGTGATGGTGTTGATGTGGAGG
The DNA here is from genome assembly GCF_036898095.1 of Palaemon carinicauda. Lineage (NCBI taxonomy): Eukaryota > Metazoa > Arthropoda > Malacostraca > Decapoda > Palaemonidae > Palaemon > Palaemon carinicauda. The sequence goes on from NC_090726.1 coordinate 103,425,450, forward strand.
ATTTATTTTTGCTTTATTTTTATTTTTGTTTTTGCCAAATCCTGAGAGAGAGAGAGAGAGAGAGAGAGAGAGAGAGAGAGAGAGAGAGAGAGAGAGAGAGAGAGAGAGAGGTAGTTAGCGAATGATCGTTTGTGGTGAGAAAGACTGTTGGTATAAATGAGATTGTTTGTTTACATTTTTTAGTTAGGTTACGACAGTGGTGAATGTTTCGGAGCGAATGCTTTTTTGATTTGACTGCAGGAAGCGCCAGTACTGTGTGTCCTTTGAATACTGGATTATTATTATTATATATTTTTACCAGTGTGGAAGTGATAATTTATATTCTGAGTAAGTACAGTTTTGTTTATCTTTGCTTGTCGTGATTGTGAATGATAGGAACAATTTATTATTTATCTTTGATTATAGTGCGATAGTTCAGTTAGCTAGAAGTGTTCGTAAGTGTTTTTCTTTTTTATTTTGGCAGGCCTTGATTCCTCCTTAGAGAGACCTACTTCTTTGGCCTGCTGATTATTTGAAAGTGGGTTTGATTGCAACTGACATTGTTTACGATAAAGCACTCGATTAGAATGCTCTTGGCACATTGACCTGTGTTGACGACCCATGCTGCATAAAGAAACCGCGAATTGGATTGTTCTTGAATAGATGAGATAACGAGGATTACCATGGCTTGTAACCATACCAGATGGTGGTATTGACTGCTGGGTCGATTGTGGTGATTTATTCCTCGTCAGGCCACGGATTTGTGGTGGAACTGCCGATTTTAGTGTTTCGGCTTAAAGAACCGAGGGTGTATTGATATATTTGGAATTTGGTGTTGAGGGTGATATCTACATTGACTGTTTAAAGACGTTTGTCTAGTGTGGGTAACAACGTGTCAGTGGTTGTACATTTACAGTACTATAATATATATATATCTCTATTTTCGGTTTTTTTGTTAATGTTAATTTGGTTTGAGTTTTTGGTGTAGTTTTAAGGATGTTACTTTAAGGATATTGCTGAGGAAAATTTATTAATGCATATTTATCTATATTTTGAATGCAGAATTTTGAGTGGTGATTTGTTTAGTTTGTAAGAAATATAGTGTTAAGGATATGTTTTGTTTGATTGTTGTCCTTTTGTCCAAGAGTCCCGCTGCTGATAACGTAAGGGAAAGTTTGTTTTGTGGAGACCATTGTAAGTAAGTAAGATTCAAGGGTGTGGGGGTTGTTTTGCAACATCCCGCCACATTGAGATTGGAGTCGCTACTTTGGTTGGAGCAGGGTGTGGTTTCATCCAGCCCCAAAGAGTGTGAGAATATATATTTTTTTGTGTGTGTGCTTTTTTGTTTAGTTGTCTGACTCTCTCTCTCGTTGAGAGGGCGGTGTTTCATGTTGGAAATTTTGTTAATTGTTAATTGTTAATTATTAATTATTAATTGTAATTGTTAGTACAGTGGTAACGTATTTGCCTAGCATTTCGCATGGCAAGAGATCGATCCCCGCCCAGGACCGTGAGTTTAAGCTGTTTACTGGGGAGGCTACTGCTGTGGTAGGGCACCACAGTGGGGGGTTGGGCTTGCCCGGCTGACGTTCTGATGAGCATCTATTCTGATGGAACCGGAACTGAAACCAGTCACCTTTAACCTTTATCCTTTAATTGTTAATTGTTAATTGTTAATTGTTAGTTGTTAATTCTAATCGCTAGGTAGTCACAAGGCTGACTGTTCTAAATTTTGTTGTTAACAAATATTGTTAAGTTTTCCCAAGTGTTTTTGTTTGTGCTGACCAATTTGCTGTTGGGTATTTTTTTTGTAAACACTGACCTCTCTTATCGTGAATTAAGACTTGCACCACGGCTCGACGGCTCGTAAAAATATACACACACACACACACACACACATATATATATATATATATATATCTACCTATGTATATATATATATATATAGAAATATATATATATATATATATACATACATATATATTTATACACACACATATATATATATATATATATCTATATATATATATGTAAGTATATATATATATATATACGTATATATATTTACCTATATATATATATATATATCTATATATATAGATATATATATATATATATGTTTATATATACATATATATGTATATATATACATATATACATATATATATATATATATATACATATATATATTCATATATATATATATATATGTCACAAACCCGACACCCACAAACATGACAGCTCAAATCTTGACACGCCAGTTTACCGACAATCCAAACCCTGATAGAGATAATCCCAACAATTTGTTTTCTTCTTATTGTCAACCCCAAACCTTGGGTCATTTTACCTGGAGAAGGTATGAAATAGGAGATAGATTAAGATGTTAAAGATGGGACGATAGTTAGTTATTATCCTGGATATAGTTTTCTTTTCGTCTATTTTAATTGCAGGAGGTCGATGGGAAGCAAATTGAAACCTTGGAAGATTTATGATCCCATGTCGATCAGAGCCATACAGAGTGTTTGTGTGTGTAACTGTACGATATAAAGCTTAGCCTATAGTACTGTGATGGGCCAAGAGTAGGTTCTGACTCAAAGGCAGTGTGGAAGCAACTGATTACTTTATTATAGACACATCAAGTATATATACACACTAGGTCCCGGCAAGAAGGTCACAAAATACAACATCCTATTTCTTGTTCAACTGGCACCCGGTTCTGTTAACAGTTAACAATGTGAAATAGGCAGGCAGGTTGATGCAAATTGCTGTCAGTGCGAGGGGAGAGAGAAGATACAAAGGATAATATATACAAAAAAGAGAGATGTCGTTACTATGTACAATCGTTTGACATGGCTCCCCACCCCCATAAAAATGACATATTGTACATGTTTAATAGGGCGCCCTGATCTAGAGAGGCGAACTGTAGGCGGGTCATCTGGCCGGAGATAATCAGGTTTTAGACGATCAATGGAGACCCAGTCTTCTTTGCCACGAATGTTTAGTAGGAATGCTTTTGGATTGCGTCGGATCACAAGGAAAGGGCCCGTGTAAGGGGGCGTTAGCGGTGGCTTGCTGGTGTCGTTGCGTAGGAAGACGCGTGTCGCAAATTGCAAGTCTGTCGGTATGTGATGCTTCGCTTGGGGCTTGTAAGTCTGGCGGCATGGAGTAAATTTTCCTACAACGGGACGTATGCGCTGGAGATCATCGGAGGAGTTTGCAGAAGGAAAAAATTCGGCAGAGACGACCAATGGTTTGCCATACACCATTTCAGCTTCCGAGACGTCCAGTGCATCTTTAGGAGTGGTCCTTAGTCCCAGGAGGACACAAGGAAGTTGAGTAAACCAGTTGGAGTCCTTGCAGCGGGATATCAAAGCTGCTTTGAGGGTGCGATGAAAACGTTCGACCATTCCCTTGGCAGTGGGGCTGTAGGCAGTTGTCTGATGTAGGGTGATACCAAGGAGATTCGCTAATGATGTCCACAATTGAGAGGTGAAAGTGGGTACCCCTTTCAGAAGTAATATGCTCAGGGATATCAAATCTTACTATCCATCCTGAGAGTGAGGCAGATGTACATGAGGTGGACGTTGCAGCATCCATGGGAATGGCTTCAGGCCAATGAATGGAGCGGTCGATGTCGGTAACAGGTAACGATGTCCTTGTGATCTGGGTAGGGGCCTACAATGTCAACGTAAATGTGGGCGAAACGATTCTGAGGTTGAGGAAAGGTGCCCACTCCTGAATCCATGTGTCGATGTACTTTGGAAGTTTAGCAAGAAGTACAGGCAAGGACCCAATCCTTAGCATCCTTAGTAATACGGTGCCAAATGAACTTCATCTTCAGCAGTTGTGCGGTAGAACGGCGCAAGGGATGTGAAAGGCCGTGAATGAAATCAAACACCTGTCGGCGCATGGGAGCAGGAATCCACGGTCGCGGTCTACCAGTACTGACGTCACAGAGGAGGGTGGTGCTGGAGTCATCGAGGGGGACGTTTCCCAACGGAGGGATGTGCAGGATGTCCTACAAGCTTGATACTCTGGATCCTGTCATTAGGCTTCATCCAAGGCGTTGAAATCCAATCTTAGTTGAACAGCGGCCAACGTGTTTCTTGACAGGGCATCGGCAACAGGATTCATTTACCCAGGGACGTGTTGAAGGGTGTAATTGTATTCAGCCACGGTGGAGAGATGTCGGTGTTGATGGGCGGACCAGACGTCAGACTGTCGAGTGAAGGCGTGCACCAGAGGCATGTGGTCTGTGCGAATGACGAAGGGTGTACCTTCTAGAAAATGGCGAAAGTGACGGACAGCCAAGTGTACCGCCAGCAATTCGCGATCGAAGGTAGAATAACCCGAATCTGCCTTGGATAGTTTTCTGCTGAAGAAGGCTAATGGGCAGGGCAAGCCGTTGACCACCTGTTCGAGTACTGCACCAATAGCGACGTTGCTGTCATTGGTGAAGAGAAGGGGAGGCGCATGTGGGACGGGAAAAGTGAGAGCAGCAGCGGTTAATAGGGCATTCTTTGCGTTGCAGAAGGCCGCTTCTTGAAGGGGACCCCACTTCAGCTCTTTTGGCTTGCCCTTGAGGGAGGCGTAAGGAGCAAGATTGGCATGCCCAAGAATTCCTGCAGTGCTTTGATGGTCGAGGGTGTGGGGAAGATCTGAACGTCTGTTACCTTCTCAGGGAGGGGATGGACTCCTTCAGGAGTGATGTGGTGCCCTAAGAACGACACTTCTTTGGCGCCAAAGGTACAATTGTCGTACCGAACTAAATGGCCGTTTTGTTGTAGGTGGTTGAGCACGATGCGCATGTGACGGAAGTGTTCCTCTTTTGAGGAAGAGAACACAAGTATGTCGTCCACGTAACATACACAGAAGGGGAGGTCCCCTAAGATGCCATCCATGAGACGTTGAAAAGTGGCCCCAGCATTACGAAGGCCAAAACAGGAATAATTGAAGGTTTATGTACCAAAGGGAGTGGTGATGGCGGTCTTGGAGATGTCTTTCGGGTTCATAGGCACTTGATAATACCCCATCAGAAGGTCGAGCGTGGAGCAAACCTTCGCTGTGTGCAGGTAGGAGGTTACGTCGGAGATGTTTGGGAGAGGGTAGTGATCCAGTTCTGTTTCCATGCTCAGACGCCTGTAATCCCCACACGGACGGAGGGAGCCGTCTTTCATCAGGACGATGTGTAAGGGTGACGACCATGGGCTGGAGGCCTTTTAGCAAAGGCCTATTTCTTCCATTTCAGCGAACATCTGTTTGGCGGCTGCCAATCGATCTGTTGCCAAATGTCTTGATATGGTGATAAATACCGTGTTTGGCAGGAGCCGTGGGCGTTTGGCGAAGTTCTGGATGGAAAACTTCCGGGTATGACATGAGGAGGTGGGCATAGGCATCCATGGGTGCGCTGATGTGGAGAGCGAGGTTGGAGGGGGATGGTTGAAGAGGTGTTGACTAGTAAGAGTCTGCGTAGACCAATCGTCGGTGGGCGACATTGACCAGAAGGTGGAAATGAGAGAGGAAATCAGCACCAAGGATTGGCAATGAGACGTCAACAACGAGAAGCTTCCAATAAAATTTGCCGTTTCTAAACGATAATGTGAGGTTGTCGTAACCGTAGGCGGGTATCGCAGATCCGTTGGCAGCTACCAGGCGAACATCGGCAGACTTAGACAGACTACGAGGTGACCTGAAGAGTTCCCTTGGCAAAAGAGAATGACAAACACCCGTGTCTACCAAAAATCACACACCAGCTCTTGCATCATGTAAAAAGAAAAGATTAGAAACACAGGAGGCCACCATCACGAGCGATAGCCTACTTACCCGTTTTTGGTCAGTGACAATCCTTGGCACATTTCCTCACGGCAGCCCTAAGTCTGGAGTGGTAGTAGCAAAACTGTCGCCGCTCCGGCACGTCACGGGGTAGGTGTGTGTGTCCTATGGCATTCACGTCAGCTTTGGTTGACGTTAAATAGGTGTCCTCTTCGTCAGGAGTGGAGGCATTGATGGAAGTCTTGAAGGTCCTGAAGTGGCTGTCATAAGGGCGTCGGCTTTGGTCATCAAGTCCTTTATGGGTAAATTATCGACATCAGGTATGGCAGCACGTACAGGTTTGGGTAAACGGCGTACCCAAAGGGCACGAAGTAGGTTCACCTCACGAGGAGAGCCGTCTGCGGCAGGTTGCAGGCGAGTGATACTGGTCATTTTCCTGAGGGCGAGCAAAGCCTTTGGTCTCCCAAAGGTTGTTGAGAGAGCTGATAAAGCTTTGCTATACAGGCGGCTTGCGACGGTGAGTAATGCTGCAGAAGGAATGTTTTAAGGGCGTCATATGCTATTGGGGTGCCTTCTTGTTCACAAAGCCCTTTGGAGATTTCCAGGAAGGTGTCCTCGGGTATCGCCGCGAGAACATAATCTGCTTTGGTGATTGAGCGAATCATGTCCTTGATGTTGAACTGGACTTCTGCACGCTGAAACCAACCAAACGCCTCTCCATTGACGAACGACAAAAGTTTGAATGGGGCGGCACCAACTTCCATGGCGTCCGCCATAGTAACAGTGAAGGGGGGAGGCGGGAGGAGCGAGTCGACTTCCGGGGTCACCAATGTTACGGGCCAAGAGTAGGTTGTGACTCAAAGGTGGTGTGAAAGCAACTGAGTACTTTATTATAGACACATCGAGTATACATACACACTAGGTCGTGGCAAGGTCACAAAATACAACCTGCTATTTCTTGTCCAACCGGCAACCGGTTCTGTTAAAAGGTAACAGTGAGGTATAGGCAGACAGGTTGATGCAAGTTGCTGTCAGTGCGAGGAGAGAGCGAAGATACAAAGACAATATATACAAAAAAGAGAAATGTTGTTACTATGTACAATCGTGTGACACATAGGTGGTACAGTACAATGCCAAAAACGTTTTAATATATATATATATATATATATATATATCCCAAATAAGCCAGATATTTTCCATACATTAATGTCTGGATTCTCTTAACGACCTCGGGATCAGAGCCCCAGGCGAAATCACACAAAGACAAGAGCTTGTGACCGGCCGGGAGTCGAATCCTGGTCCGGCAAACTTGTATAGACAGTGACTTAACCACTTGGCCACGAAGAAAGATAAAAGTCAATGACAATTCTTTTGTACTTATACCAGTCGAATTCAAGTTTTTTGTACTTAGAATTGAAATCAACCCATCTTCACCATCGTAGCTAATTGGTAGTTTGTGACTTGGCATTCGATTAATGATAAATTTTGCACATTTAGATGTGTTTTTCATATTCAAGTAAGCCATATATTTTTGATACATTAATGTCTGAATTCTCTTAACGACCTCGGGATCAGAGCCCCAGGCAAAATCACACAAAGACAAGAGCTTGTGACCATCCAGGAGTCAAACCCTGGTCCGGCAAACTTGTATAGACAGTGACTTAACCACTTGGCCATGAAGAAAGATAAAAGTCTCTCAACTGCCACTTTGGATTAGGTCAACCATGACTGTAGTGTACCTAATGTCAGATCAGGGTATTTAAAAGATCGATACCCCCATTATGGAACAGTAGCCGTTTGGTCAGCAAGTACAAGTGGCAGTCAAAATACCCCGGTGACCAAGAGAGGATCTACACCTTTTGTGTATTTTTCAGGGGAAAGAGAGAATGGAGCTCCTTGAGTTAATCTTTCTAAAGCAACTATTCCTACAGCTGAGGCAACTAATGTCAGAGAGAGAGAGAGAGAGAGAGAGAGAGAGAGAGAGAGAGAGAGAGAGAGTTACAAGCAGTTACAAGGATTTTGGATGTCTCAAAGACTTCTTCCATCCGAGGAGACTCCAATTGCTCTCTGGTAGAGCAATTTGGTATGAACGTTTAGAGAGTTTTTCATGATGTTGTATAACTTATTCTTGAACTTGTTTACCGTGTTACTGTTTATTACATCCGCTGGAAGTGTGTTCCGTGTATTTACTGTTTTGTATGTAAAGAAATTACCACATTGAGTGGCGTTATATCTTTTCAATTCCAGTTTGTATCAGTTACCTCTGGACTGATTTATGCTAAGTGTGAATAGATTGTAGTAATCTACATTTGCTATTCCTTTAAGAATTTTGAATGCCTCTATCAACTGTTCCCTTGTTGTTGTTGTTGTTGTTTCAGATAGCCTGGCCTTTACGACCAGGCACGGGCTCTCACACACTTGCAGCTTGTAGGTGTGTTTGGGGATTGTAGGTGGTTTGTGATATGGGATAATCTGCAACTTTTATTTTTACGTGGTTTGTGGTGTGGGTTAAGGATAATTGGCTACTTTTATTTATTGTCAATTTCGCTTTCCTTATTTTTAGAGGCACCCCTGCCTCTTTAGGGCAAATGAAGAGGAAGAAGATGACGCATGGGAGAAATCGTCCTCCCCAAAGGAACCCACTGACTCAGGTTGCTCAGTTGGAGAGAAAGAGGTACAGCAGTAAGTCCCGATGAGTGGGAGAGCTCGGGAAGGAGTTAGGAAATGTTTTAGTTTGAGACATTGGTATAGAAGGAGTGAAAAACTTCCTTAATAGTTTAAGCTTAAGTTTTTAGGAAAAGCAATAGTATAGAGTTTCAGCTTGAGTAGGAGAGAGCTGAAAAGGAGAATTTAGTTAGCAGATATGCGTGGTAGAGAAAGGGTGAATAAATATTCCTGTACCTGAAAATACTAGAACAAAAAATAAAGATAAAATTTTAATTATGTGTTACAGTCATTGAGACGTCAACGTGCTTGTCAAATTTTATGTTTAGTTGGGAATGGTTCCTGAACTTCTTCAAAGAGAGAAGAGAATTGTAAGTGAGAGAGAAACTAAAAAGAGGTTAAGCAGAGAATTACAGTGTTGGATTATTTTGATTTCAAACTCGTGTTGGTGATTACGTTATCTGGGGGGAGGGTAGCTGCGTAGAAAGGCTGAGAATGTATCAACATTAGCAATGATGTATTTTACTATTGCTGTTGCAGTTACAGGAATGTTAGAGTTGAAATCCTGTCTTAGTAGGGTTGTTTCTGGACAATGCAACAGGTAGTGTTGCAAAGGTTCATCTGTCAGTTGCTGACATTTGTTGCACGGTCTTTCCGGCCTCTGTTGTGCTGCTGGGTTCTCGTTGCTGTCAATGATGATTTACCAGTTGCACAGATACCCCAGTCACATTCTACAAATAAAAATTACAACTTGGCGGGGAACGTTTCTTGTAAGATGATGCGGGATTGGGCTAGTTGCTTTGATGTACCATTTAGCTGATCTGGGCTCTTCGAGGAACCTTTCAACCGCCGTGCCTGAGTCCTCCAATGCCATGGAGACTGAACAGGGGAACCACTCCACGGATTGCAGTTGCACTGATTGCTTTACTAAACTCCTGCAAGAAGCCTCCACCATTGCAAGGAACATCCCAGCTCTACAGCCAAAGAACCCTCTGCCGAAGTTTTGGCTCTCAAATACGGACAGTGCACTTTCCTACGCCTCTGTTGTTGCCATGGCTAATAAGCCAGGCATGCAACTCACTGCCAGAGCCAACAGGAAAGGTGATCTTATCATCTACCCCAAGGACATCGAGACAGCCAGATCCCTCCAGGAAGACCCAACTCTAACGCTGCTGGATCCTGCATTTATCAGGAAGAAAGCTGTCATCACCAGGTATCCTGTCACAATGCCTATCACTATTGCAACTTCATGCAGTGACATTAACTGTGCTGTTCGCTGCATGAGTGAGGACAATGTCCCAGTTCGACGTCTCATCGCCACCTTCATCGGTCCAGTTCCTTCCAAACTGGATCTAGGAGTCTGAGGAACTTTCCCCATCGAGGAGTATACACCTGAGCCCCTTCGCTGTTATAGATGCTAACGTTTTGGCCATCACAAAGAAGAATGCAGAGGCCCCATCATCTGCGGTGTCTGCAGCCAGCGCCACTGCACAGAAGTGTGCATAAAGCCCACAAGGAAGGACGACACACCACATCCAAGTGCCCCAACTGTTCCAGGCCTCACCACGCTTTGAATAAGCTCTGCCCAGAACGTCTTAAGAGATTGCAGCTATGAGGAACACATCCTCTCCAAATAAGAAACCAGCTTCAATCCAGCCACCAAAGGACCAGCGACCTCCTCGCCAGAGAAGACAGCGCCAGCCAGCCACTGCTCCTGTGCCTGCACCTGCAACTGCTCCTCATAAGGACCAGCAACGACCTGCAACTGCTCCTCATAAGGACCAGCAACGACCTGCAACTGCTCCTCATAAGGACTAGCAACGACCTGCAACTGCTCCTCATAAGGACCAGCAACGACCTGCAACTGCTCCTTATAAGGACCAGCAACGACCTTCATCCTCAATCCCATCCCAAACCTTAGCTCTACAAATTGAGTCCCTCCCCTTACAAGACCTTATCCCCATCGCCTTCAAGATCCTCACCAGAGTCCTTTCCTTATCCTCGACCCCCACCTTCCTGCAGCTCCTGCAACAATTCCACATTCCAGCTCCAGAGCAGGGATAAGCCTCTTTGCTTAAACCTACTCCTATTCTCTCCGACTGCAGAATACTTCTCTCCTCTCTCCTACTTACTGGGACTTGCTGCTATCAACACTTTTTCTCTAACTAAAACTTTTCATTTCGTGGACCTAAAAAGGAGTCTCCTTTTTTGGGTTACCTCCCCCCCCCCCCCCCCCTTTTCATGTCTTTTCAAATCCCTCCTTTAATCACTCATCCTGTATCCTTTTCCTGTTCCAGTACCTTTTTTTATCCAACCTTTCCTTTTTATTATACCAATTTTTGGCTCCTTTTGGAGTTATCCTATTTCCAGAATTATATCCAGCGACAAGAGCCCGTGTCATGCAACAGGCATGGCAATCTTCACCAACCAACCAACCTTCAGTAAATTGTCAGTGTCTCTCCCCTCATCTTGCTGTCCTCACACTATAGTCTTACCAAAGGCATCAAACTCGTCTTCTTCACGTTTGGAAGACAGTTTATTCTTTATCCCAGACAATACTTGATCTGTTGTACTTCCTCCATTTTTTCTACTCTCCTTCACACGAGTCATGTATTCTGTCTGTAGCCTAAAGTTAGGGCTGGCTGACAGTGATAGCAGGATTATTATGAATAGGGCTACATTCATTTTCTTCTGAACCTTCCACATCTGTATCAACATGCTGTTAAGGAAGAAAGTAATAAAGATTAAAAACTATTTAGTTCCCAGACACCATGCAGGAGTAGCAACAGATAGCAATAGATTACGAAGAAGATTGGGACTTCCCTCACTGTCTAGGAGCGGTGGATCGGAAGCATGTTCTCATCAATCCTCCAAGTGGTGCTGGCTCCTACTATTACAATTATAAAGAGAGTCACAGCCTTGTCCTTATGACAGCTGCTAGTGCTAAGTATGAATTCATCATGGTTGAGTTCGGTATGAATGGGAGGGTCTCAGATGAAGGGGTCATTGAAAATACTGTTTTCTATGAACTGCTTTGTAAGGATAACTTAGCAATTTCATTCGATGAATGTCCAGCTAATTCTGATATTTATTTACCATTTGGGTTTATTGGAGATGAAGCATTTGCTCTTAAAAAAAATTTTATGAAACCATTCATTCAGAGAGAACTTAATCATGATCGGAAAATTTTCAACTATAGGTTATCTAGAGCTCAAAGAGTTATAGAAAATGTGTTTGGTATTACGGTGTCGAGATTTAGGATTTTTCATGCCCTAATCAATCTAAGTTTGCATAATATTAATCATGTGGCCATGGCATGCTGTACTTTACACAGCTTTCTTCGTAAGAATAGAGGAAACTGTTATACTGCACCAGAGGAACAAGACAAGAGCCTCTTTTGTTCATTTGGAAAGAGGCCACTTCAGATGCCCTATACCTAAGTGGTTTAATGGGTGGAGGTGGCGCAGGTAGTCAACGCTTATGGGCAACGGTGAACCCAACTGTCATAGCTGACACACCCCCCATTGTTGGCAGAAAGGATTTGGGAGGAGAGTAATCAGCTATCACTTTACACTCTCTACCGGCGCTACTCTTGAGTATTATGATAATCCTAAGAAGGATCAATTCTCCGGACAGGGAAATGGAAGATTAACAAGGTGATAAAAATGTCATTTGTAAACGGATAATTCCTTCTAATGTTTACATCAGGTACAAGGATTAAAGGTTTTATCCTTCCAGATCAGATACGCTACGGGTATCTAAAGATGTAAAGAGAGGATAACAGCTTGGGTGAGTCGTTTGATATGGTTAGAGAATCAAAATGGTTTAAGATAGAGTGCTGTCTGGCCTCTAAAGGGAAGTAATCAACAAGAAGGTCAAAGGAAACGATTCGTGTTTTGGGATGCTTTTTAATTATACGTTGACATACAATTCATCCAGGAAGTGACTATTGGTCACTAAAGTGTATAATTTTTGTGTGTTTGACGACTTTTCATTTTATTTTTTACTAGTAATTTTGCTGAGAATTTTTTAACAGCATAAAAATATCTGATCTGCAGGTAGTTTTTGGCTACAGCCTTAATAAGTGAAAGAATAGGATTATTATCTGGTTCAGTCTCATACATATGCTTATGTGATTTAGAAAATATATTTATAAAAGTATAATAATCTAATACAAAGATTAAAATTTTTTGCATTCCCTTTTTATCCAGTTCCACATGTGTATCACTGTCAATTGCAACCAACTCTCTGAATTTCTTTTCGCAGCACAGACATATTTATAACGTTATCAGATGGGTGAATAAAAGCACCTTTATTTTTCAATCTAATTAATGAATGCCAAGAACTGTTATCAGTACCAGTAAGAGCATTAATACAAGTTTGACACTTCATTGATTTTTCCAGTTTAAAGACAATGCATCCCACAATATAGGCAACAATGTTGCTTGAACACAATGACAAATGTTGACTACTTGGAAGATATGTGTAATCCTCAACGTCATCAAAATCAGCTGCTTGTTTTATCTCAAAACGTTCGTCATTAAAAAAAATTTCGTATCAGTTGAAGAATTTATGGCTTGAACAGAAGAGTTGTATGAAAGAGCACAGTCCTTAACTCTGCTTGGACCTCAAAGAATATTTACAGATTTTTTATTAATGCTGTTGTCTCACTAGAGTGTGGACGTGTTGCGCGGAGCTTCGTTAAAAACTCACCATGAGTCGTGTTTTAGCTTTCTGTTTCTCGCTTAGAATATCATTAAAAAGATATTAGTTAATCTTATGGAGAAACCTAAGTGATAAGAAACAGTACAGATTGTCTGTCCCTAACCATTTCTGCCTCATGTAAAGCCACGGAGGGAGCCGGTAAAAAATGGATAGGATGTGAATGCAATAGATTCTACCATAAGAAATGTGTGTATATAGTGATAGGCATCACTGATAATGAACGGAATAACCTTGATTGGTTATGCCCACACTGCGTAGGTGAAGCCAGAGAAGCCAATTTATTAATATCAAAATTAAAGGAAGAAGTGGTAGTAAGAGAATTGGCCCTGAACAAACAAGACTCGAAAATAGATGACTTGGAAAACAAACTTGCGGACCTTAGCACAGACGCAGCAAATTCTACCAACACTATTGACCTCACTGAGAAAGTTGACATTCTTGCCATGAATATGGAATCAATTAAGGAAACACTTCAAACACTGATGGGCCCAAAACCGGAGAAACCGACATTTACTGACAAGGTTAAGGAAAAAACTCTGTTGATAATTAAATCAACTAATACAACAACTAAAATTACTGAAAGAAAACGCGAGGTTGAACAAGCACTTAAAGATATTCCTATACTTAACACGAGATGAACTATGAATGGAAATGTTGTTGTAAACTTTGTAAACAAAATGATCAGAGAAGAGGCGGCAAACAAAATTCAGACATTGGTGTCTGACACTGAAACGAGAAAAATCGGAAAACTAAAATAAAAAATAATGATATGCAATGTGTACAATGATGAAGATGATGTAGTAAATGCTTTGATTAAAAGAAATCGCTGCCTGGACCAAATCCAAAATATAGAAGAGAAGATAAGTGTAGTCCTGAAGAAAAATTATTCCGGGAGGGACCACCCACTATGTGCTGAAATGTGATCCTGAAGTTCGGAGGACTATTCATGATAATGGGGACAAAGTTTCGTTATGGTGGGGTACTTATAACATACGTGATAGGTAGCACGTGATCACCTGCTACCAATGTCAGAGGTAATGACACCTTGAAAAAGATTGCAAATATAAGAATGATGATAAAGCCTGTGGGAAATGTTCAGGAAAAGATTCTACCAAGGAGTGTAATTCGCAAGTGTCAAAGTGTATTAACTGCACAAAGTTAAAAAAAGAACAAGTGACCACACAGAAAATTCTAGAGACTGCAAAGCTTATGACTTGGAATTGAAAAGACTTGCAGAAAATACTGATCGTGGTTACTAAGGCTGTCCTAAACTGTGGTTATGTAAATATACAATCTGTAGGTAATAAGACTATTCAAATTCGAGAATTAATAAACGAGAAATATTTGGACATAGTAGCATTATCTGCAACATTGTTAAATAAATTGGACAAGGCAAAGATCACTAAAAGGACACCCGCCACACACACCTTTCACATAACGAGAGAAGGTAGGTCTGTTGGGGGTGTCGGACTCTTTACCCATAAAAGTTACTCAAATCTCAAAATGTTGAAAAGAACTAGTGTAACAAGCTTTGAATATATAGAAATAAACTTCACACAAAAGCAGAAAAATATCCTTTTTAACAGTCTACAAACCGAGAACAAACGCTAGTATCTTTTTTGAAGAAGTCGGTTCTCTCGTTGAAATGATTATCATAGAGAAAAGTGAATTAGTTATCTGTGGAGACTTCAATTTTTGGATGGATGACGCATCAAATCCTGACGCTTTGGCATTTAGTGAGTTATTAGAATCATATCGACTAGTGAATAATGTTGACTGTACAACTGCTTTAACTGGGCATAGGTTGGACTTAGATTTAAGTGATGACATGAATAATATTGTATCTGATATAAAAGTTGAAGAGAAATGTACTATCCCCCCAGTAGCCTACACAAACTTATTACGTTTAGTCTACCTGTACAGACCCATGCATTAGTAAAGAAAATAAACTTTAGACATAAATCAAATATTTCTTCTACCGTATTTTTTGAAGGAGTTACAAAGAAAATAAATATATGCTATCAACATTCCCTGTGATCATGAAGACCAACGTCTGTTAGGAGCTAAGTGTGCTAACAGCCTTATGACCACTTATAATAAAGTGAATAAAAGTGAATATAATACCATGTGCTCTCCGATGGAAAGACTCTAACAGTAAAAGACCAATCTCCTTGGTTTGATGAAGAGACTTAGGTGAAAAAAGAGGGAAAAAACACGTAAAGAAAGAAAGTGGAATAGGTTAAAAACTGAAAGTACTTGGGTAGAATACAAAACTGCTACACGTCTATACAACTACCTCTTAAGAAAGAAAAAAAGTGAATACTATTAGAGAAAGATCCTCGAAGCAGTAACAGACATAAGTTATATCGTCTCCTAAATGGTATAATGGGAAATGTAAAAGAAAAGAAGCTACCTGTTGGATACAATGACAATGACCAGGAACTAGCAAATAATTCTTAGTATGCTATAAAAAACAATATTGAAAATATAACCAAGTCATTTGTAAATACTCAACATCAGATTAATGATACACCAAGCACACAGACAAAATTATTAAGATTTAACAACATAACACAAGATGACATCAACAGAATTATCAAGTGAGCTAAGAAAACAAACTGCGCAATCGATCCTTTGCCAATATCTTTAGTAATTGGAGAGAGAGACTTTTCTAGTCTAGTCGAAATAATAATGAGAATAGCAAATGCAAGCATTGATGAATGTAGGTTTCCCAAATCTGAGAAAATGGGGTCACACCAGTTCTGAAAAATGCACTGGACTACTAGGAATTGAGCTCATATAGACCTATTTCGAATCTATCCTTTGTTTCAAAAGTGCTTGTATACGTGATTCTTGATCAACTAGTCAGTTACTTAGAAGTAATAAAAGCTATGCCTGACAACCAATCTGCTTATAGAAAACTATACTCTATGGAGACAGCCATCCCCTCTGTTGTAAATGATATGCTGGAAATGGTAGATGAAAATAAATGTGGCATTTTAATATTGCTCGATCTCAGTGGTGCTTTTGATACAGTTGTGCATGAACTGCTACTAAATGATCTACGGTCCATCGGCGTTGAAGATCAAGCTTTTGAATACCTAAAAGACTACTTAGTTGGTAAAAATTGCTGTGTACAAATCGGAAACTCTTATTCATCATATGACCCTTAAACAGAGGAGTACCTAAGGGGAGTGTACTTGGCCCAATCTTATTCTGCATCTATACTATTAGTCTATCGAAAATACTGCAAAGGCATGATGGGAAGTTCAAACTATTTATGGATCACACAATTTTACTTCTCCATAAATGATATAGATGACACTACTGAAACTCTAAAATGAATCCTTGATAGTGTTAAAGAATGGATGACATTTAAACAACTAAAATTAAATGAGAACAAAACTGAATTCACGGTGATGGGTAAGAGAAACAGCGTGAGAAACTTGGGTGATATTCAAATGAACATAAATAATGACTCAGTGCCGATATCTAGTAAAGTTCGAGATCTAGGTGTATTTTTTTACTGTAACCTGTCTCTAAATGTCCAAATAAATAATGTAATAAAAACTACTGGTTATCATCTAAGAAATATTGCGTTTATAAAAAAAAGTACCTGGACGAAAATTCTGTAAAGAAACTTTTGATAAACCCTGTTATTACCAGGATTGACTACTGCAACTCTATCTATTATAATTTACCAAAAGTGCAACTTAAGAAATTACAAAACAATAACCAGACGAGCAAGACTGATAAAAGTGTCCCACCTTGGGAAAGGATCACCCCTATACTAATTGATTTACACTGGATGCCGATTAAAGTAAGAATTGAATTTAAAATATGTACAATAACCCACCAAGTTATCAGAACCAGTCGTCCAAAATACTTAAGAGAATTGCTACATATTGCGCAGCCAACAAATCGTGTCGACACGAGAATAGTTACAGATGGTTTCAAACTATTGGAACCTAGATATATGTCTATTTTAGGCTCCAGAGCCTTTAGATATACGCCCCTGAGACTATATAATAATCTCCTATGGAACATTCGAATGATTGAAGACATTAAGGCTTTCAAGAGGAACTGAAGACTTTCTTATTTCAACAGTCATGCAACAGTGACGATTTAACAGTAAATGAACAATACGCTACATAAAACGTTGAATACTCTGAACGAACAAGGTAAAACGACAGTGGAGGTCCTGTAGAGAGTGGGGTTCCCCTGTTGTATGGGAGCGGAAAAGCAGCCATCAAAGAAAGAAAGAAAGAAAAAGATTCCAGGGGTATGCAGTTCCCTTTGACTTCATCCTGCAGGTCATTATGAACTAAAATTCTTTTGTAAGCTGCAGAAAACTGACGAGCAGTTGGGTTGTTATTACATCCTCCCATAGAATTAACTTGCCCAATAATAGTTGTAGATAGTCATAGCTCATCTTATATATTAAGAAAAATTTCAATTGGGGTTCAGTACAACCTATTTAATTATCATAGATTTTAATCAAACTCCGTAAACAAATTATAAATCCAAGAAAGTCAGTTTTGCGATTGAAATTCAATAAAGGTTTACCATATGGAAGTTTAAGTTGTCTTAGATATAATTCAGCATGGCCTAAAAAATCTTTGAAGAATCTTTCGTTATCCTTTTGTATTGGTCTTTTAAAATCCCATTTGCATAAATTCCTTGAATTCATCACATCAAACAAATTATTTATAATGGTAATTAAATTGATTGTTGCTTCGCATTCCTTGAACTCTACGAAATTGTTATTAAGACTAAACTGCAGTGATTTTGCAATAGATTCACTTAGTAATTGTGCTGCAAGTTTAACATTCATCTTTTTTTTAAATCCATGTCAGATGTTGCATTCTTAATTTATTCCTCAGATGCAAATCATCCCATTCTAGAAGCTTATGTCATTTTTCAATGAAATCCCACTTGATTAAGTTTCCCTCCCCATCAACAAAATTTTTTTCTTCCCCTAATAAATTTCTAATTAACTTTAGCATATGGCATGGTTCAAAAAATATAAATATCTGTTCTTGCATCACTGGATGAAGGAATGAAGTTTTTATATTTTGAGAATCTAGACTGCAACCAAGCTTTTTAACAATAGTAGCATTCGTTGATAGTCCGTTAAAAGTCAAAGAGATAATTCTAACCCCTACTGAATGCAGCTTATCCAAACATTGCCTAAACAAATTAAGACGCTTAGCTGCACCTAGTCCGTTTATCAAAAAATAGTCTATTGGTTATTTCCAACTGCCATTCACTGAGTTCACCATAAATACAAGAGCTTCTCTTGCAACTGGAATGCTATCATCATCTAGTTCAGTACCCATGTCAACAAAACCATAAAATCTCGTGCCATCCCACTCAATTTGTTGCTTAATTGCTATTTCATCCATTATCAATGAACATAATAATGGGTTACTGGTATTCAGTGTTGCATCTGCTTTCATCCTCAATGCAGAAAATAAAAGACTAGTGAGTCCCGGTTGTCTATCGACATGCTGGTACCATTTTGATATAGTTCGAAGAAGTGGTAAGCATGTGTTGAACATTTTCCTCACGTAATGATATGCATGAGCAGAGTAAAAGTGAAGAGTAAGGGCAAAAGTTCTCAGTGCTGGAGAATATTTAGTCTCAGTTATAATATTTCCCTTTGCAACTTGTCATTTCAAAAGGTCTGATACACCGCCTGCACACTTTTCAAGTATGGTCAAACTTGCTAGACTTATTAAAGATTTCTGTCTTAATTCAGATATGACACTGTAAATTATTGTTCCTTTTAGCAAACCGTTGCTTGGATTGTTGCAATATTTTAATTTTCTTTTTCAGGGAATTAACTTTTTTCTCCGCATCACTGAGTCTTCTTCTCATAGAATCTGTTTCACTTACTGCATTTTCACCTGCAGTTTCCACTGATGTTTCTTCAGTTTCCACAAAACGTGCTTTTGGTGGCTTCCTTTTGGGCTTTTCTTCCTTCCTGAGATGAACAGGAAATTATTCAAATACAGTATGGAAGGAATAACTCCCTTCCACAATTGAACATATGTTAGCGATCTATCAAAATCTTCATCCATGAAGTGCTTAGAGCAATCATGAACTAGTAGTTGGAGCAAAATTTCCTTGTCGCGTAGCTCGAACCCATTCCTTTCTAAGGGGCTCATCTTTTGGAAAACTGTAAAACAAACGTACCAAAGATATCAATGATGTAGAAGAAATGATAATGACAATGATAATAATTAGTAATCATAATGAACAATGACAATATTGATAGTGCAGGTTGTGATAATGTTAATGAATTCAACAGCAGAGCCAATATTCTTGCTGCTGCTAGCATTCTGTATTTTCCTCTTTTTACAATTTTATGCAGCATTACATTGAAAATTGAGCACTTACCAATGAAATGTAATATTAGGATTTAAATTTTTGTCGAATCTTTGAGTACATCCATAAGCAGCACACGAGGTCGGCATTATTAACTAAAGAGCAGAAATAATTTGCAGCGTGTCGAGACAGATGATGGATGTATAATGAGCTCCCAGGCATCAGGTCGTGACCTTTTTGCCTACAATTGGCCAGGACGGCTGACTTCACTTAATCCGCTCGGGGGCATCTCCAGCCATTTAACCTCCTTGACTCATACGAGTCTATATATATATATATATATATATATATATATATATATATATATATATATATATATATATATATATATATATATATATATATATATATATATATATATATATATATATATATATATATATATATATATATATATATATATATATATATATATATATATATATATATATATATATATATATATATATATATATATATATATATATATATATATATATATATATATATATATATATATATATATATATATATATATATATATATATATATATATATATATATATATATATATATATATATATATATATATATATATATATATATATATATATATATATATATATATATATATATTCAAGGGCAGTGCCATCCCAGTCTTTAGTCACAATGGCCCATAGATTCTTGTTGGGATCGAGGTCTGGTGATTTGATGAGCCAGTCAATGATTTCAGGATGACTTTTACATCATTCCTGGATGACAATGTAGTTATGAATAGAATTGTCAACGACGATAGTGTTTAACATACTCTTGCTAAAATGGTTGAGATTTTGAGGTAAACCAAGCACGTATTAAAAAGCTCTTCACACGGGTGGTACATGGCTTCCCCCCTAAAGATGACATACTGTACATGTTAAATAGGGCACTCTGATCTAGAGAGGCGAACTGTAGGCGGGTCATCTGGCAGGAGATAAGCAGGTTTTAGACGATCAATGGACACCCAGTCTTCTTTGCCACAAATGTTTAATAGGAATGCTTTCGGATTGCATCAGATCACAAGGAAATAGGGCGTTAGGGGTGGCTTGCTAGTGTCGTTGCGTAGGAAGATATGCGTTGCAGAGTGCAAATCTGTCGGTATGTGATGCTTCTTTGGGGGCTTGTAAGTCTGGCGGCATAGAGTAAATTTTCGCATGACGTGGGAAGGAAAAAATTAGGCAGAGACGACCAATAGGTCGCCATACACCATTTCAGCTGCCGAAACGTTCAGTGCATCTTTAGGAGTGCTCGTAAGTCCTAGAAGCATGCAGGGAAGCTGATTAAACCAGTTGGAGTCCTTGCAGCGGGACATCAAAGCTGCTTTGAGGGAGCGATGAAAACGCTCAATTATTCCCTTGGTAGCGGGTTTGTAGGCAGTTGTCTGATGTAGGGTGATGATGCCCAGGAGAATCGCTAATGATGTCCACAATTGAGAGGTGAAAGTGATACCCCTATTGGAAGTAATATGCATAGGAATACCAAATCTTGCTATCCATCCTGAGAGTAAGGCAGATGTACATGAGGCGAACGTTGCAGTTTCCATGGGAATGGCTTCAGGCTAACGAGTGGAGCGGTCGATGACGGTAAACAGGTAACGATGTCCTTGTGATCTGGGTAGGGGGCCTACAACGTTGACGTGAATGTGGGCAAAACGACGCCTGGGGTTGAGGAAAGGTGCCTACTCCTGAATCCTTGTGTCGATATACTTTGGAAGTTTAGCAAGAAGTACAGGCGTCGACCCAATCCTTAGCATCCTTAGTAATGCCGTGCCAAATGAGCTTCATCTTCAGCAGTTCTGCAGTAGAACGGAGTGAGGGATGTGAAAGTCCGTGAATGAAATCAAACACCTGTCGGCGCATGGGAGCAGGAATCCACGGTCGCAGTCTACTAGTACTGACGTCACAGAGGAGGGTGGTGCTGGAGTCGTCGAGAGGGACGTCTTCCCAACGGAGGGATGTGCAGGATATCCTACATGCTTGATACTCTGGATCCTGCATTGGGCTTCAGCCAAAGCGTTGTAATCCAATCCCAGTTGAACGGCGGCCAACGTGTTTCTTGACAGGGCATCAGGAACGGGATTCATTTTCCCAGGGACGTGTTGAAGAGTGCAATTATATT
>NC_090726.1:103452112-103499612 GCF_036898095.1 Palaemon carinicauda
GTTTAATATCGGCTTCTATATCCTGCCTGCTCTCTTAGCTCATCAAAGTCTAGCTTTATCTCCACTTTGCTTAATAGGATCTTTGTAAATATTTCATATACTACTGAGAGTAAACTTATTGGGTAGTAATTTTTCAGGTCTTTTATGTCTCCCTTTTTATGAAGTAATAAAATTATGTTTTCTTTCTAAGCTGAAGGTAAAGAACAGTCTTGAAAATTTTTTTTGTAAAGGTTAGCATGATTTGCCACCATGAAATTTCCCTATTCTATTATTAGGTTATTTGTTAGGCCATCTTCTTCTGTGTTGTCTCTTTTCATTCCTTTTAATGCTTTATTTCATTCTACAGTTACATTTGGTACCGGCTCAGGTGTCTCATTATTTCTATTGGCAAAGTTATTTCTTACATCACTATTGTATAACATTGTATAGAAATTCTTAGCCCTTTTTATCAGCCCATCGCCCCCCCCCCCCTTTTTTTTTTTTTTTTTTTTGATATATTAATGCAAATATCTGTTGGCACCCTGTTCCAAGTCTTCTTTTCTTTGACTTGATGCTTCTTCCGTTCTTTAGTTTTTTCTCAATTTTTGTTTTATTGTGTTTACGATTTGTTTATAGTTTGTTTATTGTTTTGGATAGTTATACTAATTCTGTTTTATCTAACTTGGATTTTACCCTCATTTCCAATGTTTTTCAAATTAGATTTTTGGTGTTTTCTGATAAGTTTTCCTTGATCTTTTCCACCGATTTCTTTTTGCTGATTGCAGTGTAAATTTTATTGAATTACTATTCGTTTATTCTTTATTTATTCTATACAATGTAAGAGCCCATAAATGAATTCAGTCTGTTTAAAGTCGAAGCTATCATTAAAAAACTAAAGAGATGGAAAGCCATTGGATAAGATGGAATAAATGCTGAGATGATACTGGCCAAAAATGAAGTGACCCCCAGACTACTTACAAGATTATCTTAAAGAACGTGGCATGAAGAAGCAAAACCTGATGAATAAGAGTTATAGGAGTGTTGGTAAAAATGACAATAAATGAGAACTGACTGATTCCAGTAATTACAGAGGCATCATACTTACGTCCATTGTCATGATAATATACAGTATGCTCATTCTAAAGAGAATAGAGAAAGATTGAGATGAACAAGCAGGATTTAAAAAAGGTAGAAATTGTACTGACAAAATTTTCATTTTAAGACATTTGGTACAGCAATGTGTAGAATAAAGAAATCCACTTTTGATGCCATTTGTGGACTATGAAAAAAGCATTTGATAGTCTTGCGTTATTATGGAGTTCCTCTTGAAAATGTAAATTTGATTAAGTTTGTTCATGAGCATAGCAAGTGCAAAGTTAATGTTAGTGGAGTCCTATCCAATGTATTTCCAGTGAACAGTGGAGTACTCCAAGGGAATGTGTTGTCATCTATGTTGTTTATCCTCTTTATGGATTTTGTAATGCATAGAACAGGTGGGGATGGTGGAGAAGGATTGGACTAGATTGGTAACAGGAAATTAGCTGACCTAGAGTATGCTGATGATGCTGTCCTTATTAACAGAACACCACAGTACTTGCAAAGCCTGCCTACCAGAATGCATGACATATCACATGAGATGGAGCTCAAGATAAATAGAAAAAAGACAGAGATGATGAGAATGGAATATGCAATGGAAGATGAAATATCATAGAAAGAAGAAAGGATTAATAAGGTGGAATCATTTAAATATTTAGGAACTATGATCTCTAATACAGGATCTTTAGAATTTGAGTTTAATGAAAGATTAAAAAAAGCAAATCAGGCAATGGCTAGGTTAAGTAAAATTAGGAAATCAAATCACCTGAAATTACATCTAAAAATCAAGATATTTATCAGTTTAGCGTGATCGGTATTATTCTATGGACATGAGTAGTGGTATGACAATGAAACAACATCCAACAGATTTTGTAGATTTGAGAATAAAGCCCTCAGAAGAATTTTAGGAGTTAAATGGCAAGACAGGATTAGAAATAAAACTATAAGAAAGATAACCCGAGTACCATATGTGGAGGAGATCATGATGAGGGATAGATGGAGATGGTTTGGGCATACTATTTGCACTCCCCAAGAGAGATTAGTTCACCAAACTTTCAACTGGGCTCCACAAGGCACTAGCAGAGTTGGAAGACCCAGGTCTACATGGCTGAGGACTATGAAACAAAGTAGGAGATGATGAATGGAGAAATGTTGATTAAAAGGGTCAAGATAGAAACGACTGGTGAAATCTAACCGAGACCCTTTGAGTCAATAGGGCTAGGAGGAGATGATGATGATGAATTAAACGGCACTTTAAAAACTTTGATTTTTTATGACCATTGCAGTATTATCAAATCTATGAAGTACTCCTCTGTTTGTGAGGTTCTCATCTTCATACCTAATCACCATAGTTTAAAACCAAAGGCAAATTTCATAATCATTAATTAAAACATTTGATAATTTCTTTTTATAAAACTATAAATTAGACAAGAGTGAAAATATAAACACCGTTAAAAATTCAAACATGAAATTGAAACTGGAAAACAGATGATAGATACAAACATAGTAGGCTTAGAAAACTAATGGCCTAACTTGATCGATATTTGAAATGAATTCATAGCAAAGAATCAACATCAATAGTATGATTTTTGTAATTTCATCAAGTAGGCCTACCGGTATTTTATGATAGCAATTGTGTGCAAATTATATTTGGTCACATAAAATTTTTTCAAAACCTATGATTTTGTGGTTGCTACAGCCAGCTTTCAGATGCCAGGAAATCACATTTAAGAGAGTTTCTTCGTTAAAAAAAAAAATTCTTGGGGAGGACCCCCAGACTCCCAGTCGTCAGTGACTTCTCAAACTTTAGCCACACACCTCTCACACCCAAAAAGACGCCCCTGCATGTGCCGGTAGATCACTGCTCTCTGAGATATACAATGCCACCGGGAGGAGACACAGGTGATATGTAAGATATAGACAAAATGTGGTTTACTCAAAGGATGTCACACAGCAGAGAGTGAGCTAGGCCTACACCTACAGATCATGTTGCAGGAAGTCATGCTTTCTGCCTCCCAGAAATGTTGTCAGGAGCTGGAAGTCGGACAATACCCATGAGAGAATGGAACCAGTCATCATTGACATTGCAATGACAATGACGGGGATGATGACTTCCTAGATGTTATATTTGTACATCTAAAATATGTTTATTAAAACTTAATGATTATAACAATATGTTCCTCATTCAAACTGACTTAAATATATTTTCCTTTTCATGCATATCAATATAAATCGTGTTACATTTGATTAATATTTAGTCGGCAAAAACAGCTTGCCCTCAAAATCTTGACTCCCACCATTACTTTTTATTTGGAGATAGTAAATGAGCACTGTTTAGAGTGCTATATGATATCAATAAGAAAGAACAAAGAATTTAGCAGTGGATTACATTAACCGAAATAAAACAATGTGTTGACCTTTACAACTCTAACAAATGAGTGAAATGAGGATCCTTTCTTTTCACTTGGATTCTACTTTCATACTCAACGTAGTGAGAAAGAGCCAATACGGGAGGGCACCTATAGTCAATTTCTTTAAGCGATGCAGATTTGCACCGACTCGCAGCGGTGCCTTTTTAGCTCGGAAAAGTTTCCTGATCGCTGATTGGTTGGACGAGATAATTCTAACCAATCAGTGATCAGGAAACTTTTCCGAGCTAAAAGGGAACCGCTGTGAGTCGGTGCAAATCTGCCTCGATAAAAGAAATGGACTATAGTTAAAAATGGAATCTCCGACTGATGCCATGTTTCCACAGATCACCGAACCGCTCTCTCTCTCTCTCTCTCTCTCTCTCTCTCTCTCTCTCTCTCTCTCTCTCTCTCTCTCTCTCTCTCTCTCTCTCTGCATTTTCTTCCAAGAAGTACCTTCTTATGATGTAGAAAACTGCGTTAGCTTGACTTTGAAGATGACCACATGGCGACCTTGAAGGAGGGGAAGCATCCATCGTGAGTGTATGTGCATGTCACAGAGTGGGTAGTGGCATATGAGTGGGACCCCCACTCATAAGTTATGTTCAGGATAGGAGGAAACCTTTGTACAGAAAATATGTCTCAATTGTGGTGTGGAACAAAAGTTAGAATGATTTCGGAAATACATAAATTTATATAGTAACACGGAGATAGAGGGTAAGGAGGTGGTGCAGGGTTGGAGAAAGAAGGCAAGCCGGTGATCTATGGAGATGTGGCCTAAATGGGAAAAGCCTTTTAAAACCAAGTATCCTCCCCTATCGGCCTTTTCTTGCTGTGTTGAGTATAGTGACCACTCTGACTTGATGCAAATAGAAGGCTATTGTGTCGTAATCTGATGTACTGTAAAACAAAACAGACTGTACTTTTTATTCCAGCCCAGAATACATGAAGATTTAATAAATGAGCTATAGTCTGGTTCATCATGTGGATGAATTACATACAATGAATTATTTGTATAGTAGAAATAATGCTAATATCAAGAAAATGGAAGAATTCCAAGTTAAA
Source organism: Palaemon carinicauda (assembly GCF_036898095.1). Taxonomy (NCBI): domain Eukaryota; kingdom Metazoa; phylum Arthropoda; class Malacostraca; order Decapoda; family Palaemonidae; genus Palaemon; species Palaemon carinicauda. The sequence goes on from NC_090726.1 coordinate 103,456,660, forward strand.
AACTTAGTCCCAACAACCGCTGTGAAATCTCCACAAAACAGTGATAATAATAATAATATTATTATTATTATTATTATTATTATTATTATTATTATTATTATTACTTGCCAAGCTACAACCCTAGTTGGGAGAGTAGGATGCTATTACCATGAAGATGATAATAATCAAATTATGGAAATGTTAATGCAGTTAAGGGGACAATATATTACAAGTTTTGTTCACAATCATTGTTATCGCTAAAGCCTAGGATGGGTATTGTCTACTAATATCAATTACTCGTATCATCGACAAGTAGGCAGAATCACAATGAAAAGACATTTTCACATATATAAACTTCTCTACACTGTAGATAGAACCCCATAACATCATAAGTTAAAGTCACTTAGTTTTTTATTACCTCATAGTCTATCACTCTTGTGTTTTCATTGAGGTTCCTTGTTCCTGTTTTCCTGAGGCTAAACTAACTATTTCAACTTTTCAGTCTCGTGAAATTAAAGCTCTGTTGATGCAAATAGAGGTGTAGACCCAAATGGTACTTTTCCTTTGTTTTTTTTTTTATAAGGACTGCAGATTTCCTAGTCCCTAAGTTATCTATTACTTTCTGCAAGTTATCAACAAGAGGTTCTTTTAGCACTTGTTGGAGAATTGATAATGTTACTTCATTACGTAAAGGTGTTTGTGGTACCTCAAGCCCCGCTGATTGCTGCCCAGGTACCATAACTCCCATATTATCTAGAGCTTTTGATTGTCTTTTAGCAAAACGTCTAAATAGGTTTGCTGAAGGTAATCATCTGTTCCCTAGTTTGCAATTTGGTTTTCGTAAAGGCCTTGGAGCATGTGATCCCCTTCTTACAATCTCCAATGCTGTACAGAAATTCCTTGATTGCGTTCTGGAACTTCGATGATTGGCCTTGATTTTAGTGTAGCATTTTACCGTGTTAACCATGAGTATCTTGTTTTCAAACTCAAACTGTTGAGAGTGGGTGGGTCTTTTCTTAGCATCATTATTGAATTTTTAAGTAATAGATTGCAAAGAGTTGCTGTTGATGGGCCCCATAGTGAATATAGGAATGTGATATCTTGTGTTCCTCAGGGTAGTGTTCTTGGCCCATTACTTTTCATACCATATACTATATGGCCTAGAAACAAGGTCATTGCATATGCAGATGATGCTACTCTCTATTGCATCAATTTTATCTCGTGAATGCATATCTGGGGTTGCTGAATCCCTTAATGAGATCTAGCTAAAATTAGAGCATGGTGTAGATTTTGGAGCATGAAGTTGAATCCTAACAAAACTCAAAGTATGATTGTAAGTAGGTCGAGGTCAGTGGCTCCTCAACATCCTGATCTCAATATTGATAATTTTTTTTTTTTTTTAACTCTATGACTCTTCTAAAATTTTAGGTGTGATTCTTGATAGAAAATTTACTTTTGAGAAACACATTCGGTCTGTATCTTCTTCAATTGCACAAAAAATTAACTTATTGAGAAAGTCTTTTAAGGTTTTTGGCGACCAATCTATTCTGAAGAAGTGTTTAATGTTCTCCTGTCTGGTCTTCAGCTGCTTAATCTCATCTTAATTTGTTGGACAGGAACTTACGGTCTATTAGATTTCTTATTTCTGATCTAGATATTACTGTACTCTGGCACTGTCATTCAGTTAGTTCTTTAGGCATGTAGCATACAATTTTATTTTTATCTAATTCCGACCATCATTTGCATCCAGATCTTCCCAGACAGTAGCCTACCATCCTGTTTGTAATACTAGGTATGCAGCTAATTCTAATGCTGGGGTCACATTTATGCGTAGGCCTTGGCGATCAGAGGAGAAATGGAAAAATCCCGAAAATTTGAACACCGCAGGCACTTTCAGGCATTATTCCCGCACATATTTTTCAAAACGCAGGACACTGCGGGGCATACATGACTCATGATGCGGAGTAGGTGGCCAGGGGAGATGAACACCGCAGGCAGAGGAGCAATAAGGGCAATACATGGGGATACATTGCCATATGATACACCGCTGTTTATGGGATCCCATTACAGTGGGCAAGATGTAACAACTCAATTGGTCAGGCACTTTGCGGTAGTGATCTTTGTGTACACGATATACATGTGATATGGATCGCAGCATGATCCACTGATCCACGGGACTCTTGTCTTTAAAAAGACACCGTCAATTAATTGTTCTTAGAAACTTATTTCGAATTAAAGAAGAAAAAGAATAATATTTAATTTAAACTTTATAATTATTATACGTATTTTTTATGTTTTTTCTGGTTTTTAATATTTTATTTCAATACCTTTCTTACCCATTTTCACAAAACTTCAAAATTTAAAAATAACTTTTTTATCGCCTTTGTTTTTGTGCCTTTATTTATTATTAATTAACACATGCTTGACATTCTCTCTCTCTCTCTCTCTCACTCACTCTCTCTCTCTCTCTCTCTCTCTCTCTCTCTCTCTCTCTCTCTCTCTCTCTCTCTCTCTCTCTCTCTCTATGAATAGGATCCTTCGATGAAGCAAATAGAGTTAGACGGCTATCTTTGGTCAGTCATTATACACGCAGACACACACTCACTTTGCGATAGATTTGGGTATATAACACTCAAATCTGTTCAAAAGAGTTCTTATTATAATTTGATGTATTATAATACTTGACATTAACCATAATTAGTCAACGCAGTATTCAAACTAGCACAACAGAGGATGGCGTACGTTGTTGTTGGGGTATTAAAGCCAACACTTGTAATACCCCAACAACAACGTACGCCATCCTCTGTTACCCTGCCCCCACTTTATATACCAGTGTCGAACGCATGCGCAGTGATGCATGGTGCCACATCTCCCACAGAGAGGTATATTGCATATATAGTTTTAAGAGGCGATTAGGTAAGCATTAGCGGGGAAACAAAACACGGATAATGCAATACGTTATCTCCTTGCGCACATTGTACTTTAGGTGCCTGACCATCACCTCACACTAGGCGAGAAAAATGAAACTGGTTTCATTCTTTCCACTAGTGTTGCGACAAAGCGTGGCAACGCGGGATGTGTCACCCACGCGCAGTTCTGCCACATATATAGATTAATCTTAAATATACAGGTTTCTCAACATAACTAAGATTCTCAGATTTTTCTTATTAAATAAGCGAAATATACAGATTTTTAGGAGACAATACATTTTCCCTAAAAAAGTCCAAATTTCAATTCTTTTGACATTGATATATATATATATATATATATATATATATATATATATATATATATATATATATATATATATATATATATATATATATATACCTATGGTTTTATTTTAGATTATCCCTTTTGTTTCATAACGATTTTAAACATCACAGTTCAATTGATCACTAGTAGTACACGAGTTTAAAACCTCAAAAATAAATCGCTCAGATCTTATTACACGTGATAATAAAAGAAATCGTTTAGCTTACGTCGTAAATTTTCCTAAGTTCCGTTTGCTCTGACCCATGCCACGGGAACAGGGTTGCCAGATTATGTCCACTGGATTATCGTACATAAGGCTTAAAATTATTGTTTTTCAACCAAAATTATCGTACACAGTTTCAATATAATTATTAAGGAGTAACATAAATGTCTTATTTCAAGGTATTTTAGTATAATTGTTTAATTTAAATACGCACACATATATACATATATGTACCTGAGGTATGTATCGTACATCGTACTGGACCTAAAATAATCGTACATGTACGATAATTATCGTACGAATGGCACCCCTGCACGGGAAGCTCCTCACAGTTTGCTCTTTCTTGGTAGTAGTAGTAGTAGTCGTAGTAATAACTGCTCTACTTACCATTCATCGGCTCCCCAAGGTTAATGCGATGTATTTTGGGTACGCAAGTATAACCTACGCAAGTATGGCCTTGCTTATTTCATGGTTTATTTATTCATTGAATAATTTTGTTTTCCACTTATTCTACTATATTAAACATAACAGCCATTGCGATAAAAATATCATTTATTCATATTTAGCTTTTATTTTTTTCTCGCACTCGCCGAGTGTCACGCCTTTGTCCCCAAATAAACCAATTAAAACTAACCCCCGGATGTTTTGATTGGCTGACACCTTCCTACCTACCTGCCGACCAAGAGATTTAAATTGGGGTACTTTATTTATTTACTCATTAAATTCTTTCGTTTTCCTCTTATTCTAGTATAATAAACATAAGTCATTACGATAAAAACATTTATTCAAATTTAGCTTTCAAATTTCTTTTTTTTTTCGCACGCGCCGAGTGTTTTTGTTTTGATAGGCCTACACTACTAAGAGATTTAAATTGGGCCAATCGCATGCAAATTCTCGGCCAGGTCACGCCTTTGTCCCCGAATAAACCAATTAAAACTAACCCCCGGATGTTTTGATTGGCCGACACCTTCCTACCTACCTGCCGACCCCACCAAGAGATTTAAATTGGGCTTCTTGTACCTTCTTTCCTACCGTGACCTCGTTACTGGAACGACGTATTTTTTTAGAAGTGTGTGTACAATGGCCGTCATCGAAATCACGTGTAACGGTACAGAAGTAGAAGAAAACTCCTGGTCGTTTATTCACGAATTTTGGTTAAATACACCCAACGCTTTGGAGTATTTGTGAGCTCATGGCGTTCTACCTATTTCTGTTTTGTGCAAATATTGTAATTTGCCATGTTCTTTACGGCAAGAAACAAATATGTTTTATTGTGGTCGTTATGTTCGGGTTCAAAAAAAGAAAAGAAAACAGTGTCCTTACAGTGTGAGCCTCTTCAAGGGTACTTTTCTTGAAAATGCACGCGTGCCAGCATGGAAAATTGTCCTGTTTGCGAACCATTTCGTCCAAAAAAGCTGGGACCATGCTACAGTAATTCGCACTCTGCATTTTTCTACCAGGACAAGTGTCGATTGGCGTAGTTTTTGTTCCGAAGTTACGCTAAACTGGTTGTATACCCAGGAACCTATTGGTGGTCCCGATATCATCGTGGAAATCGATGAAACATTTTTTGTGAAACGAAAATACCATCGTGGTAGACAATTGAGCCAGGTCTGGCTATTCGGTGGGATTGAGCGCTTATCAAAGAAAAAATTCATCATTCCCCTGCATAAAGAAGGACAAGATCGTAGTGCTGAAACTTTGATTCCGTTGATACGGCAATACATTAAAGCTGGGTCAGTTATCATGAGCGACGGTTGGGCCGCTTACAAGACACTGTCGACGGAAGGATATATTCACAAAGTCATCAATCATTCGGAGAACTTTGTGGATCCAAATGATCCTAGTATTCATACCCAGACGATTGAGCGGCAGTGGAGAAACGTGAAAGAATGGTCAAAGAGACCTGGGATGAAAGCAGATTACTTTGACCAGTATTTTTCGAGGTATCTGTTCGTCGAGTCTTATCCCATTAATCCGGTCCATCAGTTTTTCCTGGAAGTGGGAAAACTACAGACCGCATGGAAACCATCCCCGTCCTTCCGTTTACGAGTCCGACGATGAATGAACAGTTTAAGGTTAGTTAACTTTTCTCATTTTTTAGTATATCATAACTTCCACGTGTCTTCATGAATTATATTTAGTAAATGCCTTACATTCTTCCCTGTTTTAATTATATTGGTTTTAAATGAATGTATGATAGACTATGTTGTTAGTGGATTATTATTCACCACGTTAAATATTTTTATTATTCACCACGTTAAATATTTTATCTGTATGAGTGCTGTTCATTAATTGTTATATTATATTACAGAACCTTCTCCTGCCGCCACCAGTCCAACCGTTGCCGATTCTGACCTGAACCTGAATATGCCGTCTTTCCGCGTTTCTTCTTTAATTTACGGTAAGGTAAATCTTCAAAAAATACTTTCCATTTTTTATTATTATAATATATTTCAGTGTCTTCATCAATTATATAAAGTAATTGCCTCATATTCTTCCCCGTGTTATTTTTATCGTTTTTAAAATGAATATATGAAAGATTATGCGTTTGCGAATCATCAAACACCAAGTTAAACATTAAATGTGTGAGAACTGTTCACTAATTCTCATACTCTATTACAGATCCTTTTCCTACCACCGTCAATCCCACCGTTGCCGTACTCCACCTGACCGACCCACGTTTCTTCTTTAATTTATGGTGAGTTAAATCTTCAAAAAATTCGTTCCTGTTTTTAATATTATAATATATTTCAGTGTCTTCATCAATTATATAAAGCAATTGCCTCATATTCTTCCCCGTTTTATTTCTATTGTTTTTAAAATGAATATATGAAAGATTATGCGTTTTCGAATCATCAAACACAAAGTTAAACATTAAATGTGTGAGAACTGTTCACTAATTCTTATACTCTATTACAGACCCTTTTCCTACCACCATCAATCCCACCGTTGCCGACCCACGATTCTTAGTCAATTTACGGTAAGTTAAATCTTCACATAATTCGTTCCCATGTTTTATTAATGAGTTTATATGATCATAAGAAAGAATAGGGGTGTTTGTATGTATGATACGTATTTTTGTATGGATGTGGGTTAAGAATACAGTTTTCTTGGGGGGGGTCGCAGGGGGGCGGAAGCCCCCCCGTTAAGTTCTTTTGGGAATAAGAATACGGCAATGTAAGGGGGTCGCAGGGGGGCGTTAGCCCCCCCCCCCCCCCCCCCCCCCCGTTAAGTAAGGGTATGGCTTGTAGTCTAAGGTTAGGTTGGGAAGTTCAAGTTAGGTAGTGTTCTTAAAAACCTATTATTCCTGAGTGACGTTCACTAATATTTTATTCCATTACAGACCCCATGTAAACCACCATTCGGTCTTCTATTATCTACCCTGGCCGTTTTCCATCGTTTCTCCAACAAGGTAAGATTATCCACACAATGTGTTCCCCCATATAATATATTAATTCTATTGATGACTGAGAAAGGGTTGTTATTTCTTAATTATTAATGCAAATTCTGGGTATAGTGTAACCAATGGTGAAATCAGTTCAAGTCGTGTTTTATTTTAATGCTTGTGTCGGAATTGGTATCTCGTGTTTTCTCGATATTATGTGAACTTAGTGCATTTTTCGGTTGTTGGAATATGAAAAACAGCCATTTGACGACATTTTCAGTGGGGAAAGGGGGGGGCGGGTTCTGCAAGAATGCCGTTTTCTCGTGTTTTCTCGTCATTACGAATTTCTTTGTGAACTTAGTGTTTTTTGGGTAGTTGGAATCTGTAATCCCATGATGAAAAAGCACCATTTGCCGTCATTTACAGTGGGGAGGGGGGGGGTGCACGTTAAAAATGCCTTTTACCCGTGTTGCTCGTGGTTTCCTTTTTTTCGTGAATTTAGTGCCTTTTTGGGGTGTTTGAAATTCAAGGTAAAATAGCTCAAAACCGGTCTTTTTGCGACATTCTAGAGCATCGGAAACGTCCAAAACACCTATAATTACATCATGTCCAATTTTTTTTTGCCGAAAATACTATTGTTTTAATGTAAAAATTTACCATGGTTTCATTGTAGTGTATTACATGGCAATGTATCCTAGTATTCCAACTACATTTTCTTATAGGAAAAATTACGCTCCCTTCGAAAATAACACTCGTTCCCGTCGCAAATGAATAGTTACAGAAATATATATACATCTATATCCTCCAATAATGAGGGACCCCCATTGGGAACCCGGGGTTTTGGGTGGGGAAATCATACTGGGGAACCGATATATAACCGTAAATCAGTCCTTTTCTTCTCTATACATTTCCTTCTTGTATTTATTATATCCGTAGGAAAATACAAATCAGTATAACTGGATATATTTGGGATGAGCCGTTTCAAAGGTTATTTCTTGTAGTAATACAGTAACCAGTGCTGCCAACACCTGATGTAAATTAAATGTTAGCATTCCATACCTGATGTAGATCAAATGTTAGCATTCCATGCTAACATTAGCACCCATTTGTACGTACGTTCGTTCGCACCAGTTTCCGACCTGCGCATATATAACCCCCCCCCCCCTCCGCAGGAGTTTCTCTCCCTAATTACTCTTTTTTTACCGTATTATTTTCTCATTGTATATTCCCATTCACTATTATATATCATACATTCCATTTTCCCTTCCTATATTGGGTTTATTTGTTTGGTTATTTCCTTTCCCATTTGTACGTACGTTCGTTCGCACCAGTTTCCGTCCTGCGCATATATCACCCCCCTTCACAGGAGTTTCCTCTCCCCAATTACTCTTTTTATTACCGTGTTATTTTCTCATTTTATATTCCCATTCAATATTATTTATCATTCATTCCATTTTTCCTTCCTATATTGGGTTTATTTGTTTGGTTATTTCTTTATCTCTTCCCGGTTGTACATAAATACTTACTCTGGACTAGTTTTTTTATCCAGTTAATTCTCGGTATGATCACCTCATTTTTTTGGGCTCAAGCCATGGCGTCCTGATGGAAGGTTCCTTTTTGGTAGCTTCCTTGGGTATAAAACTACTAAGATATTCCCAGAGAATTTAACCACAGGTTATCACAGAATTCTAACTTCTGGAGCGAGTATCCCAAAGGTTTCCCTTTAAGACATCGTATATCAACAGGGGACGCATGTCTGAACGCGCCACATAGATATCTTCACCCCGAACAGAGTTAATGCTTCGGTGTGTAAGGGTTGAGAATAGCTGGGAGCCGCTCCACAGCCAATCTCACTCGTGGCTACTACTGATACTCGAGACGTAAACAAACGGGCGCCATTGCTCAAATGACGTCACGCCCGTCTTCATCCTTTGTTTAGTAGCTTGCCCTTCTTAGACGGATTTTCCCTGTGCTTCATTTATCGATTTGCATCTACGTTATGTCGCTACCTTCAGCCTCACCATCTTCTGGAAAGTTGAGTACAAGGTTCCAGTATTGTTTAGTTAAGCTCTGGCCGTAAAGTAAATATTACTTTCCGAGATAATTGCTGTTTTGTGGCAGAGCTGTGCCTCTACCGGACCCGCCATTTTATGGCGTCGTTGTTGTTTTGCATGCCTTATTTAGTTAGCCACAACAACGCTTCCGGCCTTATTTACTAATCGAATACATTAGTTTATTTAGTCTTCATAGCTAGGAACTTTTATATCGTGTTTCGACGCTTTTTATCGGTCATCGATTGACCTCGTACCAGTCGGCTACTATAGCCCCCAGGCCAGAGCGCCTGTACATAAGTGTTCATGCATGATTTTATTAGTGATCCTAGGCTAAGTTATGAAGATAGTGGCATTATTTTACAATACTTTCGACCGTGATGCAATGTTTTTTCGCCTTCAGGGACCATATAGGGGATAGGTTAGTTAGTGTCTCTTTCTAACCTAACCTACTTGTAGGACCCCTATATGCTTCCTTCATCCCCTGCCTTGGCATTCCCTCTAATTAGCCTTGATTCCCTTTCTGAGTAAAGGGATCAAGTGTCTAATGGAGTATTTATCGCCTCTCAGTCCTCCCTATGGGAATGAACCCCCCTTAGGGTTGCGTCCGAGAGTGAGGTTAGGCTAGCCCTACCTCTATGGCTAGGATTAGTCTATGACTATCCTGCGATAGCGATATGTCTTCTACCTTTCCTAGTTCAGGACTATTAGCCCTGATCTAGGTTAGGTTAGGAAGGTTTCTCTGTTCCCTGCTGAAACTGTACCCATGCACCGTTTCAGCCGATCTGCCTTATCTTAGGTTAGGGAGTGTCCTCCCTTTCCCTAGTGGCCGCTCTGGTACAGAAACCCTTCCTTGGAAGACTTCTCTCTACTCCCCTCCCCACCTATCTCTTGTATAGCCTAGCCTATGCTTAGGTTAGTCTATACCCATCTGTCCCCTGTCCTACAACTCCTCCTTAGGGTGGAGTAGTAGGGCTACCCGAGCTTCCCTGTGCAGTCCGCTCTGGTACATATACCCTTCATAGTGTCCTATGGGGTTAGTCTCTAGATGTGTTATGCATATGGGGGGCTCCCCTCTTTGGGTGTCCCCTAGCCCTCCCTTGGGCTACCTAGCTCCCGGTCCTCAGTGACCCCTGCTCCTGGATGATAGAGCCTGTCTCTATCATGGGTACACCCTCTCAGGGGGGGGATGTCCGGAGTCCATGACTGAACTTCCTGCATCCCTCCCCCCCCCCTGTCTCTCTCACTATCCGGGTGCTGGTCTCTTGCCGCCTCCACTGTCGGCGATACCCGCCTCCTACCTTGGTGACTCTCCCTACCCTTGCCGCCAGCCCCCTGTGCGCCGGGGGACTGCCGACTGCCGCCGGCTCCTACCGGCGGCTCTCCTCCCTCCTAGCTTGTCGTCCGCTCGCCGGTCGGCCGCCGGAGTGCCGGCATCTATTGCCGGCAACCCGGTTCCGCTATAACATTGTCCCAGTCACCAAACCGGCATCCTCCGACTGCCGGAGCCGCCGCTCCCCTGCCGGCGTGCCGCCGTTGTACGGGCGGCCGCCACCCTGGTATACCCTTGACTTACATATTGTCTGTCTTAATGCCAGAAACTCTGTCGGAGCGACCTCCGGCATGCCGGCGGCTTGCCGGAAACCCCCGGAGGCGTCAAGAATACTTGCACCCCCTTCTTCTAGCTATCATATGATACTGATAGCCCTATACCGCAAACAGATGGGCTGTTTCCACTATTAAGATCAATACCTTGGTACTGTTCTGTTAGGGATCATGCTGTCTCTTTGCATTCTTCTAAATTCCAGCATGCTGCGTGCATCTTAGCACGGCTGGTTGCCGGAAGCAGTTACCTTAAAAGGAGGCCCTCTAGCCCCTAGTTTGGGACCGAATGATCTCGGTCCCAATCTTACCCTTGGTTTTTCCACGGAATTCCATTGCCCTATGGAACTCTAAGGAATACTATCCGGTGCCTTCGGTCTCTCGGATTATCCAAGGACAAAGCTTACGGTAACCAGCCGGGCGAGATGCATGGAGTATGTTCTCCTTTACTATTTCAATCTCTATGCATCACACCCTTCATTAAGTTAAAATTAATAATTAATATTAACTTAGTTTAAGAGCCATTCTTATGACTCCCCCATACTCATTTTCTCTTTCTTCCACAGGAGGAGCAGATGAAGTGTGACTTCGCCTTCTGCGCTGTGAAACGCCCGCAGTTTTACGGGCATACGGCTTGCAGGACTCACGCCCCTTGTGCCGACAAGAAAGGGGATCTGAAGTTTTGGAATCCACTGAACTGTACGGTCTGCCAGGCTCACCTAGTTGACGCCTTCCATAACCCTCCCTCAGCGGAGGTCAGAGACATTTCTCGTGAAAAGCTACGCAAGTGGGTGCGTGGCTTCCAGAAAAATGCCACCGGACCTTACCTGGCCACCGAAGAATTGAGGTCACTCCTGTTCCCTAAGGCCTCCCCTGATTCAGTGGTACCCAAAGATGTGATTCCCATTGTCCAACTTACAGTGGAACCTGATGTTGTCATGGCTCAGTCCATGCATGAGTGCCGCCTGGATTCCGGAGATGACGAACAGATGTCGGATGTCTCGGAAGACACGGAGAAGACGCTTATGGCTCAAGGAGCCGAAGATGACGAAGACAAGGTGGAATACGCCGAGTCGGAGCAAGAGGTCGCTCCTCCTTCCATCCCCGCTCCTACTCCTACACCGACGGAAGTGTCTATTCCGTCTACCTCCTCGACCCCGGATCCCTCTTCTTCCACTCAAGAAATGATCCGACTGATCAGAGCCGTCATGGACGACAGGTTGAAGGAGAATCAGGAGTTCATCAGGTCCATGATGGGATCCAGAGAACCGAAGAGGATTTTGGTTAAGGATCTCCCCGCTTGCTCACATGCCAACCCGTGGAGGTATGCTGAGCATATGGTTATCGCGACCGGCAGGATCTTCGTCAGCGATAAGATCGGCACGGTCCCCTTGGAAGACGTGGAGTTCTTCCCAAACTTTGAGGCCTACCCGGACTGTTACGTCCGTCTGCGTTCTGAACCTGCCTCGAAGGAAGAGACCGAACCGAAGGAAGAGATAGTGTTCGATCTCGCAAAGGCCCAGGCTATGCTAGCCACCACATTCAAGAGTAGGGGCTTTACCTGCTCTAAGCTTCCAGCCCTGAGCAAGAAGCACCCTACTTATGTCGCACCTGAAAGTGCGATTCTTCCATTCCTGGAAAAGGCCTTAGCTGCGTGCCTTAAAGCTGCGGAAGAGGGGAAAGCCTGCCCTGCACTGGAGGAGTGCAGACCCTTCTCCATAGTAACTCCCCCTGACGCTCGACACTGGAAGGATGTCCAGCATACTTTCGTCGTGGGAAAGCTAGATCCTGACGTCGCCGGACGTCAGTTTAATGAAGACCTCCCTAAGCTCAACGATCACCTCCTTCGTCGGGAACAAGATACGAAGAAGAGGCTCGCAGCATCCTTATCTCATCAAGTCCAACTTGAAATTATGGCCTGTGACACCAGAGTACCAGACCACTACATGGTACTCTCCAAATCCCACCTGATGACCGTGATGAAGGACTTGTACCACTTCATAAAGGCTCGGAGAGCCTGTCGTGAATTCGTGTTTGCAGGTGCCACCGTGAAACACGAACCCCGGAGGCTGATTTCCTCCAACATCTGGGGTAAACACCTCTTTCCTTCTGACCTCGTGAAGGAAATCACCGACAGAGCCGCCACGGAGAATAGGAACCTTCTCCACAAGTGGGGCATATCCAGGAAAAGGAAACCCTCTCAGGACGACGGACCTCAACCTAAGAGGAAATCCCAAAAACAGAAACCCCAGCAACGTCAACAAAGACGTCAGTTTCCGGGACCCGCTACCTCCCAAGTGGTTGCCCAACCACAACAGACCTTTCAATTGGTCCCCCAACCGGTGTTGTCACAGTCACCGGTCTTCACCCCTGCTTTCGAGCAACAGTCAACTACCTTTCGTCCCAAAGGTAGAGGCTCATACAAGGGTGCAAGCAAAGACGCTTCTCGCCGTCCCTCCAGAGGCAGAGGAGGAAAGGGAGCTAGCGGCCGAGGCAACAAGCCCTCGGGACACCAGAAGCAATGAAGTGCTTCCGGTGGGAGGAAGACTCCGCCAATTCCAGGATCGTTGGACCTTCGATCCCTGGGCACACAGCATCGTCAAGAAGGGTCTAGGCTGGAGTTGGACTCAACCACCCCCAATCTTCCAGCAATTCTTCCAACAATCAACCCCTCTTCTGGAAGAATATGTCCTAGATCTCTTGAACAAGAAGGTGATAAGGAAGGTAAAGTCCACCAGGTTCCAAGGGAGACTGTTTTGTGTCCCCAAGAAAGACTCAGACAAACTCAGAGTCATTCTGGACTTATCCCCCCCCCAACAAGTTCATAGCGAACGACAAGTTCAAGATGCTGACTCTTCAACAGATAAGGACCCTTCTGCCTCGAGGTTCCTACACGGTCTCCATAGACCTGGCGGATGCCTACTGGCACGTTCCAATGAACCATCACGCTTCCTCCTACCTAGGATTTCGACTCCAAAGGAAAAGCTACGCCTTCCGGGCCATGCCCTTCGGCCTCAACGTGGCCCCTCGGATCTTCACAAAACTGGCGGATGCCATAGTACAACAGCTCCGCCTACGAAACGTCCAGGTGATGGCCTACCTCGACGACTGGCTAGTCTGGGCTCCATCGCCCGAAGATTGTGTAAAATCTTGCAACAAAGTCACCCAGTACCTAGAACACCTGGGATTCAAGATCAACGAGAAAAAATCTCGCCTCTCTCCAGCTCAGAAGTTCCAGTGGTTGGGAATCCACTGGAACCTTCAGTCACACCGCCTTTCCATCCCCCAGAAGAAAAGGAAGGAAATAGCAGGGTCTGTCAAGCGACTGCTGAAATCCAAACGCATTTCAAGACGCCAGCAGGAACGAGTTCTAGGCTCTCTACAGTTCGCCTCAGTGACAAACCCAGTGCTTCGCGCACAGCTAAAGGATGCCGCGGGAGTCTGGAGACGTTCGGCATCCATCGCTCGAAGAGACCTCAAGAGACGGCTTCCAAACAGACTGCGACTTCTCCTAAAGCCGTGGTCAGAAGCAAAGGCCCTGAAAAGGTCCATTCCTCTCCAACACCCTCCTCCATCACTCAACATCCACACGGACGCTTCGCTGGAGGGTTGGGGAGGTCACTCCCACCAAAAACAGGCTCAAGGCACCTGGTCTCCCCTGTTCAAGACGTTCCACATAAACATCTTGGAGGCCATGGCGGTCCTTCTAACCCTTAAGAAGTTATCCCCGCCGCCCTCGATCCACATCCGTCTAACCCTAGACAACTCGGTGGTAGTTCGTTGTCTCAATCGCCAAGGCTCAAGATCGCCCCAGATAAATCAGGTGCTTCTCCCAATCTTCCGTCTGGCAGAGAAGAAGAAGTGGCACCTGTCTGCAGTTCACCTACAAGGATTCCGCAACGTGACAGCGGATGCTCTATCTCGGACAAACCCGATAGAGTCGGAATGGTCTCTAGACGCAAGATCGTTCTCCTTCATCTCTCACCAAGTCCCAGAACTTCAGATAGATCTCTTTGCAACGAGCGACAACAATCAACTTCCTCGGTATGTGGCCCCGTACGAGGACCCCAAAGCAGAAGCAGTGGATGCCATGTCACTGGATTGGAACAGATGGTCCAAGATCTACCTGTTCCCCCCCACCAACCTTCTGTTGAAAGTCCTCTCCAAACTGAGAACCTTCAAAGGGACAGCGGCCCTAGTGGCTCCCAAGTGGCCTCGGAGCAACTGGTACCCCCCTGGTCCTGGAGCTGCAGCCCAAGCTGATCCCTCTCCCGGGCCCAGTTCTCTCTCAACAAGTACAGAAGTCGACTGTCTTCGCTTCATCATCGAAAATCAAGGACCTTCATCTCATGATTTTCTCTCCCTAGCCGCAAAGAAGAGGTTTGGGATCTCGAAGAAAAGTCTGGACTTCCTAGAGGAATACAAGACCGAATCCACAAGACGGCAATATGAATCATCCTGGAGGAAATGGGTCTCCTTTGTCAAGACAAAAAATCCTAAAGAAATCACGATTGATTTCTGCATGTCCTTCTTTATTCACCTTCATGGACAGGGATTAGCAGCCAATACGATATCAACCTGCAAATCGGCCTTGACCAGACCAATTCTATATGCTTTCCAAATTGATCTGTCCAGCGACATCTTCAACAAACTACCGAAAGCATGTGCTCGCCTACGCCCAGCACCCCCACCGAAACCGATCTCCTGGTCACTAGACAAGGTGCTCCATTTCGCCTCCAACTTGGACAATGATTCATGCCCTCTCAAGGATCTGACTCAGAAAGTTATATTTCTCTTTGCTCTCGCTTCAGGAGCTCGAGTCAGCGAAATAGTGGCATTATCAAGAGAGGATGGACACATCCTGTTTACCGATACAGGTGAAGTTACCCTCTCCCCTGATCCGACGTTTCTCGCCAAAAATGAATTACCCACCAAAAGATGGGGCCCTTGGAGAATATGCCCCCTGAAGGAGGATGCCTCTCTATGTCCAGTAGAGAGCCTCAAGGTCTATCTTCGCAGAACTTCAAACTTTGGTGGAGGCCAACTCTTCAAAGGAGAAACATCAGGCAGCGACCTGTCACTGAAACAATTAAGAGCGAAAATCACCTACTTCATTCGCAGAGCGGATCCTAACAGTACACCCGCTGGTCATGATCCTAGAAAAGTGGCATCATCTCTGAATTTCTTTCAGATTATGGACTTTGAAAGCCTTAAAAATTTCACGGGTTGGAAGTCCTCGCGAGTTTTCTTTAAACATTATGCGAAACAAGTGCACGAAGTCAAACATTTTGTGGTAGCCGCAGGTAGTGTTATGAAACCTGCACCTAACTCTGCGTAGAACAGTGAGTTACTTGGGACTCTAGCTCTTCGGGTGCCTATGTTGACCCTCGAGCGATTCATAGTGATGTCGAAAACACTTAGTGCTTTTATAACTGTTCTTATCCCAGGTGAAATGTCATAGTTGTCACACAAGTGCCGCATGCCCTGAGCATGACGTGTTTTTTAATCAAAGACTTGCGTTCCTCGAGAACGAGTGCCTACTAATAAACTTGAAATTCCTTTTCAGATTCAAGAGCAAGTCTTTATTACTATGTACATTATAATTACTGTAAATGAACTTTACTTATTGCTGTAAATTATTTAATTTCTGCATTTGTGAAATAAAATTTCTATTTTATTACCTGTGCGTCTCAATCAGCTCCTACTTACTATGAAATACATGCCTGTCATAGTTTTATTATCCCCCCTTTTCCTTATGGTTATGAAGAAATTAAGATGCTAACTCTTAATTTATATTCACTCTGATTATGTAAGGTTCCAACACGAATACTTACTTTTAATACCCGGGAGATGAACCGTCACTCTCAATACACAGTGCCCAACCACCACTGGTCTAATTTTCAGAATGTTCCTATACAAATACCAAACATTCGGCTTCATCTCCAAGTTCTTCAAGTTCTTCTATCAGGATGAATAGCCCTTCAATACCACTTTGACGTCGGCATGGCCCATGGGAACTTCACTGCCAAGGGGGGCAGGATGCTTCTTCCCTATGGTCCTTTATCAAAGATTACTATGCTGTTTTGTCAATGCCTTGGCACTTACTATTAGGGGAAAATCTACCACGATACATTGATTCTCTGGTATTCTTCCATCAGGACGCCATGGCTTGAGCCCAAAAAAACGGATTTTGAGCGAAGCGAAAAATCTATTTTTGGGTGAGATAGCCATGGCGTCCTGATGGACCCTCCCTGCTACTTCGTCCAGTTTTAGATCCCACCCTGTTCTACTGTATCATGGTGATGGGCAAGCAACTGGCTTCAGGATGAAGTCGGGCGTGACGTCATTTGAGCAATGGCGCCCGTTTGTTTACGTCTCGAGTATCAGTAGTAGCCACGAGTGAGATTGGCTGTGGAGCGGCTCCCAGCTATTCTCAACCCTTACACACCGAAGCATTAACTCTGTTCGGGGTGAAGATAGCTATGTGGCGCGTTCAGACATGCGTCCCCTGTTGATATACGATGTCTTAAAGGGAAACCTTTGGGATACTCGCTCCAGAAGTTAGAATTCTGTGATAACCTGTGGTTAAATTCTCTGGGAATATCTTAGTAGTTTTATACCCAAGGAAGCTACCAAAAAGGAACCTTCCATCAGGACGCCATGGCTATCTCACCCAAAAATAGATTTTTCGCTTCGCTCAAAATCCGTTTATATTCCCATTCAATATTATTTACCGTTCATTCCATTTTATCTTCCTATATTGTTTTTATTTATTTTTGTTGGTTAGTTCCTTTTCTCTCCTCTGTGTCTTATAAATCTTTTCTTTGGTCTAGTTTCCGTATTTAGTTCATTCATGTTTACCCGCTTGTGTTCGTTGTTTTTCCCTTAACCAATCACCACTCTAGGCCTATGCAGATATCTCCCTACCCCCCCCCCCCTTCCTTTATCTCTTTGACCGCTCTTTTCATACCCTTTGTTCCAATGCCTTTCCCGTTGTAACCTTTGACCTGGTGAGACGTTCTTCATTACAAGTGCGGTTTCTTTTTTCGTATTTTGAGATGGAGCATATTATAGAAACTTGTACCGGCTGCAGTATTCCATACCTAAAAGCAGTGGCTCAATTCCATGGTGATTTTTTTGATGCTTCAGGTAATGTTGAGCATTTTCTTAAATCTCACAACGTTATTCCTCAGCGTTTAAACTGCCCCAAGTGTCGTTCTCTTTTATCTTATAGGGCAGACGTTCACGGGTTTTATTGCTCTACTGAAACCATCATTCGTAAAACTAAGAAGAAACGTCGTTGTGGTTATACCGTTACGGCCTATAAAGGTACTTTTTTGGACAAAAGTCGTCTACCCCCATGGAAGATAATATTATGTGCCAACCACTTTTTGCATAAACATTCGGACCATGAGACCCTCATGGATGGTATCGACATATCTTCTAAGACTAGTGTGGATTGGAGAAGTTTCTGTTCGGAGGTTACCGAATACTTCTTCGATAATCAAGAGGCGATTGGTGGTGATGGAGTTACTGTTGAAATAGACGAAACTCATTTTGGTAAAGCTAAATACAACCGTGGTAGACCGTTAAGTGCCATATGGGTCTTTGGGGGTACAGTATTGAGCGTGTGTCCAAGAAATTTTTCATTATCCCTTTAGTTCCCCCCCTTTCTACTAAACGAGATGCTGCTACTCTAATTCCCCTCATCCAGAAGTATATTAAACCTGGTAGTATTATTATTAGTGATAAGTGGTCTGCATACAACTCTCTATCGGAAATTGGTTACGTTCATAAGTCTATTAATCATTCGGATCATTTCGTTGACCCCCTAGACCCAACCATCCATACTCAAAATATAGAACGTCTCTGGAGAGAAGTGAAGGAGTGGGTTCAGAGACCTGGAATCAAGACTGAATATTTCAAATAATATTTTTCCAGGTTCTTTTTTACCCACTACTATCCTCAACATACGTTACTCCACCACTTTTTCATTACTGCCAGTCGCCTCTACCCTCCTTTACAGCAACAGACAATCGACCCCCCCTACCCACAAGACCCCGATAACCCCCATCCATCCTCATCCCAGTCATAGAAGTTAATCCGTCAGTCTCTTCCTTCCGTGTCCAGCAAGTTTCGTCGTTTTCTTCATAAAAGTAAGTCATTCCTCAATAGCCTAGTCATTATTCGTGTTTTGTGACCGGGGTACTTCTAGGCAAGGTTAGGTGGGTTTGTTAGGTTCTGTGGCCTTTCTGTACTTTTTATATATTGCATAACAGTTATATGGAAAAATTATTTAATATACCTGTGGAAATATTTAGTAGTTCTACCACTAGTAATGACATCGTGTCGTTGGTAGTTCTGTGTACCATTCGTCACCGTTGGTAGTACTGTGTATCAAGGTAGGTCATTCCCCAATTCTTATTATATGTGTTTTGTGACCGGGGTACTTCTAGGCAAGGTTAGGTGGGTTTGTTAGGTTCTGTGGCCTTTTGGTACTCTTTATTTATTGTGTAATAGTTATATGGAATAATTATTTAGTTTACGTATGGAAAGATTTATTATTTCTATCTCTAGTAATGACATCGTGCCGTTGGTAACACTGTGTACCATTCGTCAACGCTGGTAGTTCTGTCAACCATTGGTAACGTTGCTAATGTTATCGTCCCCTACATCTGTTGTTTAAATATTTTAACTCAATATATATGTCAACAGTGTTAATATTTATATGGTTCATTTGTATTGTATTTCATTATGTGATTTCGCACAGGAAATATATGATTTCCTATAGTAGATATCGTGATTTAACTGGTTTTCACATTCATTTCATCCGTAATAACATCAACCAATTCGCCAACTTATAACTAACCGAATTGGTTGATCTGTTTGTTTGCGATTGAAATGATCATCAAAATCGGTTAAATCACGTTATTTGCTATAGGAAATCACATATTTCTTGTGCGAAATCACACCATGTAATTCTATACAAAATTACCTTCGGTAATTTTGTAGTGAATTACATGGCAATGTAACCTAGGAAAAAAACTACTGTTTCTTAAAGAAAAAATTACGATCCCTTCAAAAATGACACTCGTTTCCGTCGCAAATGAATAGTTTCAGAAATACATATACATCTATATCCTACGATAATGGGGGACCCCCAGTGGGAACTCGGGGTTTTGGGTGGGGAAAACATACTGGGGAAATGAAATATAATTGTTTTCCTATAGTAAATAACGTGAATTAAGAGAATTTGATGCTCATTTCAATCGGAAACAAACAGATCAACCAATTCGGATAACTTTGATATGCACAGTGTCACTTCTCTTACGAACGAACGATAACATTAGCAACGTTACCAATAATACACAGTGTTACCAACGATGACGCATGGTACACAGAGTTACCAACGGCACGTTGACATTACTAAAGATAGTAATGATAGATATTTCAATATATTAAATAATTTCTCCATATAAATTTTACTCAATATATAAAAAGTACAAAAAGGGCACAGAACCTAACAAACCCACCTAACCTAGCCTAGTAGTATGACAGGTCACAAAATAACATTTGATCTACATCGGACGTTGGCAGCACTGGTTACTGTATTTTTTCATGCCACAATCTTTGTAACGGCGCCTCCAAAGTTTATCCAGATATACTGTTTTGTATTTTCCTCCGGTTATTATAATTTCAAGAAGGTAATGTATAGAGAAGAAAAAGCTTGTTTTACGTTTATATATCGATTCCCCAGTATGTTTTCCCCACCCAAAACCCCGAGTTCCCACTGGGGGTCCCCCATTATTGGAGGATATAGATGTATATATATTTCTGAAACTATTAATTTGCGACGGCAACGAATGTCATTTTCGAAGAGGGCGTAATTTTTTCGATTAGAAACAGTAGCTTTTTTCCTAGGTTACATTGCCATGTAATTCACTACAATGAAACCGAATTTTCTTCACTCTTCTTCTTTCAATCGTATTTTTAGCTCTCTTCTACTAATACTATAGCTACCCCTTAAATGTTCTCTTCTACATTCAATTTTCTTTAACAAAACATAGGGAGGACTAATCTAAACTTAAACTTGTTGACAGTGGCGCACGCCATGCTCGTGATGTCACAGCGTAGATGCGCACAACAGAGGGCCTTAGTGGTAACCCCGGCGTATGTTGGTTCTTTCCTTAAACTACATGGGTCGAGATTAAATTCCTAAACTGCATTTTTTATATAAATTCCAGTACTGCTAAATTAATGCATCTTTTATTTCTCAATACCAATTAAGGTTTGTTAATTTTAAGATGTATGCCCATCGCACCAGTCCATTGCTAATTAATCATTTAAACTATTAATTTTTAGCAAGCCAGAATAGGTAGGATTGTTGTATACATAAACTCCCTTAGAGCAGCAAGATTTCTCTAAAGTATTTAGTACAAAATCCTGCCTCCTCTGCACTCCTTGCAACAATATATTGCCCTGTCCTGAAGTCCCGATATGGCACCCCCAATGGATTACCGAGCGCATCATGACCGTCACTTGTTTGGCAAGGTGAAGCCAGGTGATCTCCTCGACCTTAGTGTCGGCCCATTCAACTAGAAGCCGCCCTGGCCTACTGACCTGCCTGGTCAGTGAACCTGTGCACCTCTGGCTCACCCCCTCTCCCAAAACGTGACTCACCAAGGAATTCTGTGGCTGCCGGCTGGAGACAGTGAAGGAGTGGAACCTGGAAACCTATTGCCACAAACGAGGATTCTTGGGGTGGTCCAGTAAAGAGTGCAAAGTGCAACCAGGTCAACAGCTATCACGGGCATAGGACTAATCTCAAAGGAGTGCAGGTACTACAACAATGGCCATTTAGTATTCCCCCATTTTTTCTTAGCTTAGACTAATTTTAACTTGATAGGGAACCTGGCTTTTACACTATTCGGACTGTGTGCGGTGGGATTGAGTGTATATATTTTTATTGGATATTAATTTCTGGTTTGAGACTAGCATAGTCTCTGGGTCACGTGGGCCACGTGCCTGACCCCATTTTGATTTTTAATTATTGTAGACCACGCGTCTAATCGACTATTTTTCATTATTTGAATTGCATTTCTTTTGATACCATTTTTTGTGTTGTTGAGATGACCGTTTTCTTTTAATGTAAATTTGTAAATAAATCAATATTAGGTTAATTAAACCTTCTTGGTATTTTTGCTCCCTCATTTATTTAATGTTTAAACTGGGAATATTTGAAGAGTAAACCTATAGGTGGTAACAGCGAGGAACTTTGCATTAATATATTTGCTTCGAAGGTAAAGATCCTTATCTTTAAACTTTTAAACTACTTTACATCACTGCTCCCATTTTGGATTTTGTCTAATTACATTAACGTAAAATACCTGTACAGCATCTCACTGGGGTCACTAGGACGGAGTCGAAACAGAGACTTAGAGTGAGATGACTTTAGCCCTGACAAAGCTAGAGTAGGCCATAAATTATTTCCAATTTAACGTGTGGAGTTCTCCGGCTTCTGGACAGTAAATTTCCCCCTTTTGTATTTAAGAGTGATGGTTAGTGAATTGTGACAGTAAAGTCATTAACAGGGTGTTTGTGCCCCGAGAGTAAGTGCTCATTATCCTCCCCTGTTGAACTTTATGTAACCGTGATAAGGAGACTTTCCCGGACTAAGTTCCCACTCAACCATTTAGATAAAAATTCTCCACAATATATATATATATATATATATATATATATATGGGTGTGTGTGTGTGTGTGTATGTATATACATACAGTATATATATATATATATATATATATATATATATATATATATATATATACACAAAAATTAAGAGTATATCCTCCCCGCTCCCGCACACTACAAAATCTGCGTGGTTGGCTGGTATTCAATTTCAACCTTACCAACACTGTAGTACAGTGGTTCCCAACCTGGGGGAAATTTCCCCCTGGGGGGAAATTTGAAGCTTCCAGGGGGGAAATAATTACACTACCTACTAACTAAAACAAGCGGAAAATGTCCACATAGTACGTGCGGCAATTTGTTGTTAGCCATTCAATTGTGATATGATCATATCACTGACATGATATTCAAGGGGAGAATTGGAATATCATGCCCATCTCTGAGGCAGGCGAGTGGGCATGAGGGCTGGGCGGGGCATGAAGGGGGAAATCTGGATGGTTGAACTGGGTGCAGGGGGGAAATGACTGAAAAAAGGTTGGGAACCACTGCTGTAGTATAAGGAGTAGAACTGCCTGCTTTCAACTCATTTTATTGCAGAGTGGCCGACTCTTAAGAGCACACCATTCCTTGTCTTCTTTGCTTAAAAACGATATTCCCCATTTGATTGTAATAAGGTGCATCTGCCTTTCTTTTGCCTTATGTACATCCTATGCATATCTCAAATTGCCCCAGTCTATAGAAACCTTATCTAGGGACATTTATAGTTATTTCAGCTGCAGCCCTAAACGAACTGGAGACCTTGAAGGATTTCAGAATTTCACTAATGTGAAGCCACATAAATTATTACATTCTTCTCAAACTAGTTAGCTCTCACTGCATATGGTTGTATCAAGGTTAATTGAACAGTACAATACAATAAAACTGTTTTTTTACAAATGCTGTCCTTGTTGACAAGCTTACTGATTCAAAAGTTATTTTGCAGAAGCTTAATAATCCCATAGCTAAATTGTATTTATTGTTCCTAGATTTTGTTTTGCCAATTTTTAATGAGTTGAACAAACAAATGCAGTCTGGGTCACAAGAAGTGCACGTTTTACAAAGTTCACTTGCTGCAGCCCTTAGGGCAATTCTTGAATGCTATATAAGAAAGGATTACATTGACAAAACTCCACTAAAGGATGTAAAGATTAAAGACTCAAGCCCTTGGAAGATATGTATTTTAGTATTTAAATAGGTATCGAACTTAGAATTAATACTTCATATAATAATGAGGATCTTAGATGTTTTAGAAGCAGCCTCTCAAATCTATAAAAGATTTCCCTTTGATTCAGATGCTATTTGTTCTTTGAAGGCATCAAATCCAAAAATAGTTATGGATAGAGAATTGCCATCTCTAAATGATCTGATGTCCTTCTTTGGCCATGCAACAGAATCTGATATTCAGAGCATTGACACAGAATGGAGGCTACTAAGAAATTCCTTAGATATCATTAATGTGAGTTCGTATTTGTCCAACTTTATGCACACATTACTCTGTTTCCCGCACTCGAGTGCAACTGCAGAAAGAATATTTTCTTCAATAAACAGGAAGAAAACAAAAATAAGAAATAGGCTATCTACTGAAACAATTACAGGTTTGCTCCTTACAAAGCAATTGCTTAAAGATAAATCATGTTATGAATTTACTGTTTCCAAAGAACTCTTAGCCAGAATAAGGAAACCAGGAAGTGACAAATATATACATTATCAAAAGTAGACATAAATAGAAAATACGATTTATAAATATGTCTTTATTTTCTAAATCTCAAAATGTGAAATGGTAATCCTAGAGTTATTTTCCAGTGATTCCTTTAATTTCCAATCAATTATATATCATATTACCAACACTATAAACAAGCCAACTTCAAGTCCATCATTATGACAATTTGTTATTTACTTTATGTACTCAAGAGGTATGGTGGAAGTGTTTTCTTTAATAAACAGGAAATCTTTTTCTCTTTTTCTTTTTTCCTTCAACCAATTGATTAACTACGTGTTATTTCTAGTAACATACGCTAAAATATAATCTACCAATTCTTCAGATTTTCCATACAGATTAATTTTACAATATACAAATTTATTCAGATTTTTTTCAGTAAGTATGCAGATTTAAAAAAAAAAAAATGTGGCAACACTGCCGCCACGCAACAACGCCCATTTTGGGTTAGTGCGAAGCAGCGACGAAACACACCCGGGGTGAAGGCGGATGTGTGGTGATATGCTCAAAATTAAGCTAGAATTCATTTCACACTACTTCGCCATAGCCGTATCACCCACGTGTGACCCCAGCATAATAGTCATGCCTTCTCCAGTATGTGACCTAATACCAAGAGCGGATCCAACAAGTTCAAACAGGGGGTTCGAAAAACATAACCAAAGCAGCTGGGAGTTCAAGGGGGCGCAGCAAGCCCCGGAAGCTGAAGCAATATTAAGCTATTTTCAGAGCTATTTTTCATGTAATTGAAACCATTTTCTCATTATAACTATATTTATAAGGTGAATATGCATTATGTAATAACAACATCCAGATAAGTTATATAAAAATCTTTTAATACATTCTTCTTGTAGCAATTATTGAACGGAAGATGTTGATTATTGTTTTAGTTTTATCAAAGATTAAAGGTTTTTGTAAATTCCAAGCTTCATATCATGGAACCTATTTAATTTCTTCATATTTTTTTTTTTTTTTTAAGAGTTTCTAATGATTTCGTTATCTTATCTATTGTAACAAATTACCTCTCAAATTAAAACCTCAGCTTTGCTTGTAACGTATATTAATCTGAGAACCGGTAAACGTATTGAATAATTATAGAATTATGGAGTTTTCATGACAGATTTGTTAATCATATCACATATTGAATAAAAATCGTAACAACCAAATTACATTATTATCCCATTTAAATTTCCACTTTCAATAAATAGGATTTTTGCTTCAAATATTGAACAGAACAAAAGCTAACAGATAAACCAGCCCTATCCGAGAATTGATCTTACTCCCTAGAAAATTTCATTGTCACTTCACAAGTGTTCCAACACATGATTTAATCTCTTTAAAAAGGTCATATCGAATTAAATTCAGGAAAGTAAGCAAAAGCACTTAATATTAGCAACAAGAACATACACACCAACAGATCACGAATAAACATAAAAAACCGATTGATGCTGATATTCATATTTGACGTTAATACATGCAACTGTATACCAGGAGAGAGAGACGAGGGGTGGGTATTTGTAATTTACTGCAGTACTAAATCCAGAATAATTTGTCTTTTCGATTGTATTAGAATACTAGAATATTAGGCATAATATATATATATATATATATATATATATATATATATATATATATATATATATATATGCACACATATTATATATATATATGCACACATTTATATATATATATATATATATTATATATATATATATATATATGCACACATTTATATATATATATATATATATATATATATATATATATATGCACACATATATATATATATATATATATATATATATATATATATATATATATATATATATATATATATATAATAGATGGAAGAGACTTCATAGTAGTAAAACTCGGTGAACTTTACACAAAATATCTGCAAGAATGTTCTATACCTACAGCTTGGGAAAACTTTATCATTATACTAATTAACAAAAAGGGAAACATAAACACCTAAAAAATTACTCCCAATAACTTTACTTTTAGTAATATGTAAAATATTTACAAATATCATATTAGGCCGAACTCAAAGGCAGCTATACTTTAATCAACAAAGAGAGCAGGCAGGCGTTAGAAGTGGGCATTCAACAACTGTCCGTATCCATGTAATTACGCAGCCAATGGAAAAATCAGCAGAGTATGACAAACCACCATATATGACATTTGTAGACTATCAGAAAGCTTTTGATTCTGTCAAAAACTTCAGCATTAATGAAAACCCTTCAAAGACAAGGAATTAATGAATCTTATGTTAGAACACTTGAAGTTATCTATACAGGAAGTATAGCAACCCTAAATCTATATAAAGATACTGTAAATTCCCCATGAGAAAGGAGTTAGACAGGGAGGCCACGTTCCTCTTAAATTATTCACAGCATCCCTAGAAGATGTTTTTAAGGTTTTTTATTGGGAAAATATAGGAATTAACATTAACGGGAAATACCTTAGCAACTTAAGATTTGCAGATGACATAGTACCATTTAGTGAATCATGGGAGGCATTGCAAAAGATGATAGAAGATTTCAATAGGGAATGAAGAAATGTAGGACTGAAAAAGAATATAAGTAAAACTAAGATAATGATCAATGAAAATGCTGCAACAAATAAGAGTTATAAAAAAAACTTTTGAAAAAGTTAATGAATATACGTACTTATGTTTCCCAAGACATGAGACCACAATTAAAAGGAAAAGCTTCATATTATTATTATTATTGTTGTTGTTGTTGTTGTTGTTATTATCATTACTAGCTAAGCCACAACCCAAGTTGAAAAAGCAGGATGCTATAAGCCTAAGGCAGGGGTTCCCAACCCTGGGGTCGGCAAGCAATTTTCTTTGCGTCGTGAAGACAGGGATTTTGCTGAAATCATTTGATCTAGAGGATTCTGTAGGCTTTACCAAAACCTTTCCTCATTCCGACATGAGGTGGTATGCATAAATCTAAAAAAGAAAGGAGAGAATGACCATCCTCAAACTGAATTGTTTTCTTTCTTTGCATATATCTTAATCGGCCGATCAACTGGGCCGGTCTTTCACATGTACATTACATTATTGTCTATTGGCCTTTCTCAGAACATTTTGTACACAGAAGGTTTAATAAGAACGATTATCTCTGTCCAAAAGTATTTATAGGGCCTTATCCATAGATTTAACAAAGCTGCATTTTATACTTGGTCCCATCCAGTGTTTTGGATATATATATAGTTTATATATATATATATATATATATATATATATATATATATATATATATGTGTGTGTGCCTGATCATTTTTGTTAGTTAAAGAGATTGCATCTGGCATCTCTGTGTCACTGTGCTACCAGTCACCTTGAACAAACAATGAATATGTATTTGGAAATTTGTAGGTATGGAGCATTGTTATATTTATGTTTGTTGTAAATTTCAATATTTAAGTTTATATCTGAGATTTTTGTTTGCATATGTGTAATAGAAAATGTTTGATGTTTGAATTATCTATTAATTATGATATCTATTAAAAGCGATATTTTAACTACATATTAGGAGACTCAAAATAAATTCATATATGCCGAAAATACTAAGGTTTATTAACCTTAGCAGCAGTAAGACATGCATATATAAGACATAAATGACAAATGAGTTGTTGGTGATTACTTAAAATGCAGATAAATATAGTCTCAAATTCCCTAAAAAATGTAAATGAGAGAAAGAGGAGGGGAGAAGTGTGTATGTGTATGTATATGTGTATAATGTGTGTATGTGTGTGTGTGCATTACATAAATATATAAAAGACACTAAGGAAGACACATCTTTCTATATATAATTATATGTTTTCATAGCATTTTCACTGATATTATCATAATTATCATTAGCAAGTCTTAATTGACTGATTTTAATTCTCTCTCTCTCTCTCTCTCTCTCTCTCTCTCTCTCTCTCTCTCTCTCTCTCTCTCTCTCTCTCTCTCTCTCTCTCTCTCTCTCCTGCAACTATGAATGAGAGTAAGAAAACTCAGCAAACTGAAAAGAAAAACAAAAATGAAACAAAAAAGCAGGCCGCGTATATACCGCACTATGCACCAAAAAAGGCCTTTCAACCTAAATCTCCATAAATAGAGCCCAACTACAAAGAATGCATATATAATGCCAGGGGTTGGTGCAGATATGGGGATAATTGCAGGTTTACACACAAAAATAAGTATGAAGGCGAAAGAACAAATATTATGGAAAAGTTGGATTTTTTAATGGCAGAATTCCGAGAAATGAAGAAAAGAACATCATATCAGAACAGGAAGGAAGCATGGGAGAATCCATATTATTACCAATATTAAATAATGGAAATGAAACACAAACCATAATAGTGATGAATGCACAGGGTTTAGTCACGAGTAACTCTAAAAGGAAAATAGAGTTCCTAGAAGAACTAACCCAAATTGAAAAAATAGATATATTAAATATAAGTGAAACATGGTATTCCCAAGAGACTGGCAGTGATGACCAGATAAAGGGTTTCCAAACTTATAGATCAGACAGAAAAAATAGGAATCAAGGGGGAACCGCAATATATGGAAGAGACATAAATCAAGGAAAAGTCTGCGAAAAATACAGCAACACAGAATGTGAATTGATTGCGGTAGAATTTGAATTTGAAAAACTAGTGAATATTGTAGTTTACAGACCCCCAAATACTAAGGAGTTTGACATAATAATAGAAAAAATAGATGATATATGTAGAAACCATAAAGACTGGAATATACTCCTATCCGGAGATTTTAACTTTCCTTTCGTGGATTGGAAAGAACGGATAGAAGAAAGTGGTTGTATGTATACATATAAAAAAGAGAGTAATAGTAGCGCAGAAGATAAGAGGCAATTTGAAAAGCTTCAAGATATGCTATTAGAACATAATATGCAACAAATAAACCACATTCCAACAAGAAAGGAAAATGTCCTAGATCTAGTATTTGTGAATGAGGTGAATTATGTTAAAGAAATAATAGTGTATAACACGGGAATTTCAGACCACAATGTCATAGAATTGATAGTTCATTCCAAAGCAAGTGATCACAGAATTAATAAAAGCACAAAACTTTGGGAAGGATATGGAAAATATAATTTTTACAGTAAGAATATAAAATGGTCAGAAATAAATGAAGAACTGAATAAAGAATGGAAAAATGTATTTATAAGTGATAATATACAGGTAAATACGGACATACTGTACAAAATACTGGAGAAAATTGTTGAAAAATATGTACCGAAAAAAAACAATAAACAAAAGACGTGCATACCAAGAGACAGAAGGATCTTATTTCAGAAAATTAGAAAGTGGAAGAAAAATCTTGCAAAAGAAAAAAATGTGTGGAAAATGAGGGAAATAAAATGTAAGATAGAAAATGCAGAACAAAAGATTATACAGTCGAAAGAAAATGAAAAAAGGGACTTAGAAGAAAGGACACTTCAAAATATAAAAAGAAACCCCAAAGTACTTTACTCCTATGCAAAAAAGATGAATAAAAGGAGAATAGAAATAGGCCCTCTAAGAATTGAAGGACGGCTAACGAATGAAAAAAAGGAAATATGCAACATATTAGCAGAAAAATATAAGAGTGAGTTCACGCCAAGAATTGCGAATGAGAATAATGAAACAGAAATGAGAGAAGAAAATGTTGAATATCTAACGGATATAGATATTAATGAAGCAGATATTGTCACGGCTATAAACGAAATTAAAAATGGTTCGGCAGCCGGACCAGATGGAGTTCCAGCGATTTTGTTAAAAAAAACTGCAAACACTATCGCGAAGCCGCTTGCAATACTGCTAAGACAGAGTGTAGATATGAGCGAGATATATGTTAAACATAAATTAGCTTACATAACCCCTATCTTCAAAAGTGGATCAAGACTAGAGGCAAGCAATTATAGACCTGTTAGTCTAACATCACATATTATGAAAGTGTATGAGAGGGTAATAAAAAAGAAAATAATGAACCATTTGGTCAAAAATAATTTGTTTAATATGGGTCAACACAGTTTCGTACCTGGAAAAAGTACACAGACCCAACTGATAGCACACTATGAAAACATATACAATAATATGATAAATGAAAAAGACACAGATGTGATCTATCTAGATTTTGCAAAAGCCTTTGACAAGGTAGACCATAACATATTGGAGAAAAAAATGAGAAAGCATAATATTGTGGGAAAGATAGGAAAATGGGTAAAAGAATTCCTGCAAAACAGAAAACAGATAGTGGTTGCAAATGACGAGATATCAGATGAAGCCCAGGTAATATCTGGTGTGCCCCAAGGTACGGTATTAGCTGCACTGCTATTTGTTATTATGATCTCAGACATAGACTGTGATGTTGAAAACTCCGTAGTGAGAAGTTTCGCCGATGACACAAGAATAAGTAGAGAAATTACTTGTGATGAAGATAGGAACTCACTACAAAGAGATCTAAACAAAATATATGAATGGGCGGAGATAAATAGGATGGTATTTAACTCCGATAAATTCGAATCAATAAATTATGGAAACAGAGAAGGAATGGTGTATGCATACAAGGGACCTAATAATGAGACAATCACAAACAAGGAAGCAATTAAAGACCTTGGTGTAATTTTAAATAGGAATATGTTATGCAACGACCAAATAGCAACACTGTTGGCTAAATTTAAAGCAAAAATGGGAATGTTATTCAGACACTTTAAAACAAGAAAAGCTGAACACATGATTATGCTTTACAAAACTTATGTGCGTAGTACACTCGAGTACTGCAATGTGATATGGTACCCACACTACCAAAAGGATATTGCGCAAATAGAGAGTGTACAAAGGTCCTATACTGCTAGAATAGAAGAAGTTAAGGACCTTGACTACTGGGAAAGACTGCAATTTTTAAAACTATACAGTCTAGAAAGGAGAAGAGAACGCTACATGATAATACAAGCATGGAAGCAAATAGAAGGAATTGCTGAAAACATCATGGAGCTTAAAATATCAGAAAGAGCAAGCCGAGGTAGATTAATAGTGCCAAAAAGCATTCCAGGTAAACCGAGAAAGGCGCACAGGACATTAATCCACTACGCACCAGCATCGATAATGCAGCGACTATTTAATGTGCTGCCAGCTCATCTAAGAAACATATCAGGAGTGAGCGTAGATGTGTTTAAGAATAAGCTCGATAAATACCTAAGATGCATCCCAGACCATCCAAGACTGGAAGATGCAAAATACACCGGAAGATGCATTAGCAACTCTCTGGTGGATATACGAGGTGCCTCACACTGAGGGACCTGGGGGAACCCAAACAAAAAATAAGGCAATAAGGCAATAAGGTAAGGCTCTCTCTCTCTCTTTTACAAAAGATTGTTGCAATCATGGCAATGGCAAACAACAAAGGAAAGCAGAAATATATGGAGGACTACATTGACATCAGTAATACTTGCTTTATCTCAGCAGAAAAAAAAAAAAAACTCAATTTGTGATGTGCAGTGAACTGCTCTCAGAAGAATCAATGACGCAAGATAAGTTAAGACATCATTTTGATTCGAAAAAAAAAAGAAAAAAAAAAACGGAGTTTTTCAAGAATAAGCCTGTGGATCTGAAAAAAAAAATCTTGTCTTGACATACATGGAAATTCCGAAAGACAAAGTAAATCTGCTTTACAGGCGTCTTATATCGTATTTCTGAGAACTGCTAAAGCAAATAAAAACAGCATGTCATTGGTGAGGAATTACTTTTACCTTGTGCAAAACACATCTTTCATGACACAATTGAAGATAAGGGAGTTAAATCCTCGAAAATTATAACGCTTTCTAATCATACTGTACATTTCCACATAAATCAACATATATAGGTAATCTTCGTCAATTATTAGTTTATGTGTGATATATAAACAATGGCGATTTTAAGGATGAATTTCTTTCTTGCAGACCATTAGAAACAACTAAAACTGTGGTATATTGGAGAAAATAGGATCATTTCTTAAAAAGCAACGATTGATGTGGGAAAATGTCGGTGATATGTGTACTGATGGTGCACCTTCTATACTAGGTTGTAGATCTGGGTTTCAACAGAAGGTAAAAAATATTTCTTCGGAAGGTGTTGGAATTCATTGCATGATACATCATAAAGTATTTTCTGCAAAATCATTGCCAAAGATTTGAATAATTATGCAATCAGCTGTTAATGCAGTTAACTTTATTAAGTCAAATGCTTGTTTACTAAAGTGTGTCATAAAAAAAATGGACTCTAAGCATGAAGTTCTGTTGCAAACTGAAGTAAGATAGCTACTAAAAGACAATCCCTTGCAGATATTTTTTAGTTGAATACTGAGGTGAGATCATTCTTATCTCGTCAAGGAAGAACAAAGCTTTCAAGTTTGTTAGGTGATATGAATATGTGGGGCAAAAACTGCATACTTAGTGGATTTTTTCACAATTTCGAATTCCCTTAATCTTCCACTTCACGAAGATAATTTCGGCATTCTTGATTTTGCAGAAAAACTAAATCACTTCCAATGAAGCTGGATCTTTGGGAGTAAAGAATGAAAGTGAGAGTTGACATGCCAATGCTGATAGCAATATCTCGGGTCGGAACACCACGCTCCCACTCGCCAACGATCTGGCCTCTTTGAGTTATACTCTCAACGGAGTTGTTTTAATGTCATATATTACAACAATTATTCCAAACAAACAATGTAGATATACAAAACCACTGAAACTAACACCTACCTATTACAAATAATCCTTATTACTAATGAATTATTTTACACAATAGCTGAAAACACCTGGCCGTCAACACCACTGGAATTTGGATTGCCCATCGTTCTTGGCTGTGTTCCAAGTCACCTCGTGAGTCAGGACCCACTCCCTCCCCTCAAAACTATCTTCAGAATTCAAACGATGATATAGATAATGTTAGAACGATATATGGTAGTTTACATTGCGAGTTGGAATCATTTATATTGCTATTAATTGTTATCAATAAGGGTATTACCATCGTCATCATCACTTTATAAATGTTAATAAGCAAGCATCGCCAAGCTATACATTAATCAAAAAACGGCATTAGCCGGCCGGCCCCCTTAAGATCACCCAATTGTCACTTCTCCACCATCACCTTTAACCTCCAACCTGGTTATATCCTTCTACCCCCATCCCCACATGTTAGAGGTTTAAAGGTCTAACCGTTTTTTGGGCTCAGGCCATGTCGTCCTGATGGAAGTTCCTATTAGGTAGCTTTCTAGGGTATATTTGACTACAGTAATATTCCCAGAGAATTTTACCTTAAGGTATCCAGAATTCTAACTCCTGGAGCGAATATCCCTAAATAATCTCACTGGGATATCGCATAATATCAGAGGACGTATTCTTGACACGTCACATAGCTATCTTCACCCCGAACAGTATTAACGCTTCGAGGGGGTACAGTGACAAGAATCTGAAACGAGAATGAAAAGAGAGCCACTCATAAGACATCTCTCCTATTCCATTTCCAGTGTGTATCTGATGAAGGCGGTAGCGCCCTCTTTATTCCTTTTCGTGTAGCTCTACTACTCGGTGTTTTCCCTTGTGTTTTCTCGTTATTTTGGATTTAATTCAACATTTTGATGACTTCTCCGGCCTCTTCTGCCTCTGGAAAGTTGAGTACTATCTTTACTATGTATAAATGTAAGCTCTTGTCGTTTTGAATTAAATCAAAAGTGATTTTAATGTAAACAAGAGCTGTTGCCTACCGCAGGCATCCTGGATGCTATCGCTCGCTCTTATGGGTCATTTAGTTAGCTAGAGCAACGTTCCCGGTTTGTTTTGCTTTAATAATTTAGCTATTTAGCTCCTCTAGGAATGCTTATATTATACCGTCAGTTTTTAGCTCGGTGATTTCGACACGGGTCGAGGTACCGATCTTGCCATTCGCGAGGCTTCGTAGCCTAGACGTCTGGCACTAGTACTTTCATGCATGATATAAGTTTTTCCGAGTGTTATATTATTGAAGCTATAGGCAAATATTTTATACATGTAAAATATTGTTGAATGTTTTTTCCAAGATTGTATACGAGAGAGTTTCGGTGAATTAGGTAATCGATTCTCACCTTACCTAGTCTAGTATTCTAGGTACAGTAGTATACTTTCACACATCCCCGATTGTTCTTTTCTCCTCCAGAGGCTAAGTTCAATCCCTCTCTCTCTCTGAAAGCCTTTGGCTTAATCCTAGTGGTTCTACCTGTATAATAATGCAGGAATAACTATTCTAGGATATGTCTGTCCTGTCCTGATAACCAGAGTGACTGGTTTTTGGGTTTGGGCAGAACATCAGAGTTTCTAGTCTGTGGTCTGCTTCTTCCTAGCATAGAGAATGAGTCTCCTTTGCTAGGTTAGGGGCAGACCCAGGAAGCTTTGCTTCCCTAGTCCAGACTGTCCTGTGTTGTTTTTCTCGGGCTGGAGAATGAGTTTTCTCTGTTGGCCGGCGAAATAACTTCACCTAACTTTGTTCTGGTTGGGAGGAGGATAGCAAGCATTGCCAGTCTTCCTCCCTAATAGACAACTCTTGGTTAGGATGAGCTTCCCTAACTGCTGAGTGTGTCTCTTGCTAGAACGAAGTCTATAGGACCCTTATCCCTTCCCCACCTCTCTTTCTTTTATTTTCTTTTGGCCACAGTCCTACTTCCGTACCTAGCATAGGTTAGGATGGAGGACCGGCTCAGCTCTCTGCCGGTTGGCATTACGTGTCGGCCGGCAGAGACCCTTCGATCTTTGCAGAGTGAACCCCAGACCTTCCTTGGTCTCCCTTCCATGTCTGCCGGTAGAGCGCGGCAGGCTATGGATTCTTTGGAAGCCTGTATGCTACATTCTCCCCTTCCATAAGTTCACTCTTTCTGGATGGAAGGTCGCATGGCAATGCCGCCTTATAACCTTACATCCATACTGTTTCTCTGACTATTGTGTGGTACCCCTAACTCGGCTGCCGGCTTAACAGCCGACAGCAGGGCAGGTGGAGGTTCTCTGATTCTTGGCTGCTGCCGGCGAGCATGGGTATTATTACCTTTGCCTGCCGGCAGTAGAAACACAGCCCGAATCTGCTGGCCGCTACGATTATCGGCCGGCAGCCGGGTATTAGTGTTTTCAGCTGTCGGCCGGCAATGATTGCCGGCCGGCACACAGTCGCGAATCAGTGGGCTACCGCCTATTAGTTAAAGATAGTATATCTCTGAACTATACAGGGGTGGATGCCGGCCGGCACGTACCGGCGAGTGCTGGCTGGCACAATAGCAGGCGATGTACAGTAGTTGCTATATTTGTGGTGAAGTACACACTGAATTAGTAGGAACTGCTGTACAGAGTTTGTGATAACACTAAGTCCTTCATCATACTTAATGTTATCTTGTACAGCCTTTTGTTGAGACCGTACAATATATAGAAAGTAAGTTCTTTCTGTATCCTTTCTATCCCGTATATTAAAACTTTATCTCAAGGTGTGAACTACACCTTAAATTTCCCTTTAGGAAATTACATAAGGTATTCTAGAATAGAATTAACCTTAGTTTTAATATCTCGGGAGGTTTCAGCAATTGACTGGGCAGGAAATACAAGTATGTGTCTTTCCTTCTTTCTTTTACAGCTTTTCTATATAAGCTAAATGTTTCAATATAAGTGAAAGCCTTCACTTAATACTCATGGATTTTTCTTCTCTTTACAGGAGGACCATCCGAAGTGCGGGAGTATGTTCTGTAATGTCCGCAGTAAGAACTTTTGTGGACATCAACTTTGCAGGAGGCACGCAGCATGCGCAGCCTCCAGAGGTGATCTTCGGTATTGGGACCCTCAGGTTTGTACAGTTTGTTCTAACCTGATTACCGAGGCTTTTGACGACCCTAAGTCGGCGGAGTCAAGGGATGCTGCCAGGGTAATGTTATGATCCTGGGTGAGGGGTTTTCAAAAAAACACCTCAGGCCCCTACCATCCAAATGAGAAGATGAGGGCCTACCTTTTCCCTAAGGCATCGGCTGATGCAATCATCCCCCAGCCTCAGGTGGAGATACCAACTGCCCAGAATCCGGTAGATTCTGAAGTCTCGGCCGTCCTTCAAGACATCCAACTGGACGATAGGATGTCGGAGGTGTCAGATTCTACTGAGAAGGACCTTCTAGGAGAAGGTCAGGAGGAGGAGCTGTTCCAGGCTCCTCAAGTAGAAGAGCAAGAAATCGTCGAAGTGTCGGTTACGTCGGTTCCGGACCCAGAACCTGTTCCTTCTACATCGTCTGCTATCCCAGATGAACTGGGAAGGACTTTTTCTTCCATTGTTGAGATGATCCAACAAATTCAAAGGAAGAATGATGAGAAGGAAGCTGCAATGAAACTGGAGATACGTAGACTTGCAGCATCACGTGGGCCACAGAAGCGGCTCAGCGTGAAGGATCTTCCTTTGTGCTCGGATACCAATCCTTGGAGGTATGCCGAACACATGCCAATGACAACCGGGAAGATCATGATCTCAGAAAAGTTGGGAGCAATTCCCCTGGAAGAAGTGGAATTTTGGCCCAACAAAGATTCTTATCCGGACTGCTATGTCCGTCTTAGGAAGGAGCCAGCCTTAAAGGAGGAGACGGAGCCGAATGAGGTCATAGTTTTTTACCATAGTAAAGCTCAGACGTTACTAGCGAGCTTGATGAAAGAGAAGGGCTTCACTAACTCAAAGGTGCCCGCCTTGAGTAAGAAGCTTCCCTCCTTTGTGGCCTCTCCTACCAGAGTCTTTCCCTTCTTGGAAAAGGGATATAAGGCTGCCTTAAAAGCGGTGGAGGCAGGGAAACTATGCCCCTCCTTGGAGGAGTGCAAGCCATTATCTCTGACCTTGCCCTTGGACCAAGAAGACTGGAAGGACGTACACCTTACCTTCTCAGTCGGGAAGCTGGAAGCTGATATTCCTGAACGCCAGTTCGGTGAGGCACTTCCAAAACTGTCGAAGGTTCTCTTGCGTAGAGAGCAAGAGACAAAGGAAAGACTTGCGGCATCGATGTCGTTGCAAACGACACTAGAAACGATGGCAAGTGACCCCAAGAGCCAGGACATGTCCATGGTTGTGGCCAAAACCCATCTGGCCACAGTTACGAAGGATCTCTATAGCTTTATTAAAGCTAGGAGAGCCTGTAGAGAGTTCATGTTCGCCTCGGCTGCGGTGAGGCACGAACCGAGGAAACTGATCTCTCGTATTTGGGGTAAAGACCTCTTTCCCAATGAAGTGGTTAAAGAGTTAGTAGACAAGGCCGCCACAGAGAATAGGAACCTTCTCAAAAAGTGGGGCCTAGATCTTAAGAGAAAGTCTTCTCAGGATGAGGGTCCCCAACCCAAGAGGAAGACAAAAAGGCCTAGGCCATCCTCTCGGCCGGCTAAACCCTACCGACAGCAACATCAACAACAACTTCCTGTGACCGCGGTGCCTCAGATAGTGACCCAACCTCCAACCATGTACCAGCTGGTACCTCAACAAACGGCGACACAGTCGCCAGTTTTTAACCCAGCCTCCGAAAGGCAGACTTCTTCCTTTCGTTCGAGAGCCAGAGGAACAGCCAGAGGTTCTTCTAGACGCCCTTCAAGAGGAAGGGGATCCAGGGGAGGACGCGGTCAGGGAGGCAAGGCCTCAGGTCCACAACAGCAGAAGTAGATACTTCCAGTAGGAGGGAGACTACAGCTTTTTAGGGATCGCTGGACCTTCGATCCCTGGGCCCACAGCCTAAATAAGAATGGACTAGGTTGGACCTGGAGCAGTCCTCCACCTCAATTTCCTCAATTCTTCCAACACTCAACCCCCGTTCTGGAAGAATATGTCCGAGAGCTCTTAGACAAAAGAGTAATCCGGTAGGTTAAGTCCATCAAATTCCAAGGAAGGCTGTTTTGTGTTCCAAAGAAGGACTCATTCTAGACTTGTCGCCACTCAACAAGTTCATAGTGAACTACGAGTTCAGAATGCTCACTCTTCAACACATAAAGACCCTACTGCCCAAAAAGGGCATATGTTGTCTCTATGGACTTGTTTGACGCTTATTGGCACGTTCCAATTAATCGTCACCTCTCCTCCTACCTAGGCTTCAGTTACATTGATAACTTTACGCCTTCAGAACCATGCCTTTCGGGCTAAACATAGCCCCAAGGATTTTCACGAAGCTCGCGAACGCAGCCGTCCATCAATTACGCCTAAAGGGGGTCCAAGTAGTAGCCTACTTGGACGACTGGCTGGTGTGGGCAGCACCCAGGACAGAATGCATGCAAGCTTCTAAGATAGTGGTCCAGTTCCTGGAACATCTGGGATTCAAGATCAACATCAAAAGTCTTGACCTTCTCCAGATCAAAAAATTTCAGTGGTTGGGAATCCACTGAAATTTGAAGTCACATCGATTTTCCATTCCTGGAAAGAAGAGGAAAGAAATAGCAGGATCTGTCAAGAGATTATTGAAATCCAAACAGATATCAAGACGCGAACAGGAGAGAGTGCTGGGCTGTCTACAGTTTGCTTCGATAACAGACCCAGTGCTAAGAGCACAGCTAAAGGATGCAACAGGAGTCTGGAGAAAATACGCATCAAACACGCGAAGAGATTTCAAGCCGTGGTCCAATGCCAAGCAGTTGAAGAGATCAATACTTCTTCAACCTCCTCCCCCGTCAGTAACTATCCACACAGACGCCTCAAAGGAAGGCTGGGGTGGTCACTCTCATCAGATGAGAGACCAAGGAGCTTGGTCCAATCTTTTCAAGTCTTTTCACATCAACTTTCTAGAAGCCATGGCAGTTCTTCTGACACTAAAGAAAATATCTCCTCGCCACTCGACCCACATAAGACTGGTTCTAGACAGCGAGGCGGTAGTGAGATGCCTGAATCGACAAGGGTTGAGGTCACCTCAAGTCAACCAAGTGATGTTGGCCATATTCCGTTTGGCGGAATGAAGTAATGGCACCTGTCAGCAGTTCACATTTAAGGGTTCCTCAATGTGACAGCGGACGCTCTATCCAGGTTTACACCTATAGAGTCAGAATGGTCCCTTGACGCAGGATCGTTCTCCTTCATCTTGTGCAAGTCCCGGAGCTGCAGATAGACCTCTTTGCGACGATAGACAACAAGAAAATAGATTGTTACGTGTCCCCATAGAGGATCCGCTAGCGGAGGCAGTGGACGCTATGTCCCT
The DNA here is from genome assembly GCF_036898095.1 of Palaemon carinicauda. Taxonomy (NCBI): domain Eukaryota; kingdom Metazoa; phylum Arthropoda; class Malacostraca; order Decapoda; family Palaemonidae; genus Palaemon; species Palaemon carinicauda. The sequence continues at coordinate 103,495,778 of NC_090726.1, forward strand.
AGACTGGAACAGATGGTCCATTACTCATCTGTTCCTCCGCACCACCTCCTTTTGAAGGTTCTCAATAAGCTGAGATCCTTCAAAGGGAAAGCAGCAGTAGTGGCCCACAAGTGGCCAAATAGTGTGTGGTTCCCTCTGGCATTGGAACTACGACTAAAATTCGTACCGCTACCGGATCCATCCCTGTCTCAGCGAGTACAGAAGTCGACTGCCTTCGCTCCATCACAGAAAACACGGAACCTACATCTCATGATTTTCTCTACTTAACGATGAGAAAAAGATTCGGTGTTAAAAAGTCAGTTTAGACTTTTGGAGGAAACCAGAAGACATTATGAGGCTTCAGGGAAGAAATAGCTATCCTTTGTCAAGGCGAAGAAACCGAAAGAAATCCCGACAGATTCCTATCTATCATTCTTCATTCACCTTCATGAGCAAGGTTTAGCAGCCAACACAATTCTATTGTTCAAGCCTGCCTTGACAAGTCAGATACCATATGCCTTACAGGTCGACCTTTCCAACGATGTTCTTAATGAACTACAAAGGCCCATGCTGGGCTTAGCCCTTCAACGCTTCCAAAAACCCTTTGCATGGTCATTAGATATGATTCTTCATTGTGTATAAATAATGAACAATGAGGAATGTGCTTAGAAGGTTTTGAATTTAAGTCATATTTCTGTTTGTACTCGCTTTGGGGGCCAGAGTTAGTGAAATAGTGGCTCTCTCTAGAGAGGAAGGCCACGTCCAGTTCTTGGAGGGAGAACTGAATCTATATCCAGACCCAACGTTTCTTACCAGGAACAAGCTACCCACCAACAGGTGGGGTCCCTAGAGAATCTGCCCTCTGAAGGAAGATGCATCTCTATGTCCAGTGGAGTGCCTAAAGGTCTATCTTCAAAGAACTTCAGACTTTATGGGAGGACAGCTGTTCAGAAGAGAAACCCTGGGTTCAAAGTTATCTATAACTAAGGGCGAAATTCACCCGTGTTATTTGCAGAACGGATCCAGACAGTACACCCGTCAGTCATGGTCCAAGGAAAGTTGCCTCTTCCATAAAATTTCTTTAATTATATGGACTTTGAACATCCTTGTTTGCACACTGGCAGGTAGTCATCCAAGACGTTCTTTATGCACTATGCGAAGCAAGTGGAGCAACTTAAGAGATCTGTGGTAGCAGCAGGTAGAATTCTTTAATCTTCTGTTTTAAGTCTGCGAGGAACAGTGTAATTAATTTGGGATGATTAATTAAGAGGGTGTGTGTGTGTAGTCACTGTTTGTTACTACACGCTGAGCGATAGGCCACAAAAGTGTCCTTACGAACTGTTCCATTGACGTCGGTAATCTATAGCATAATACGGACATTTGTGCCAAGCGTTTTTGTACGCTAGTGTATATAAACAGTATACAGACTATATCATTATTATTAATAATTCAATTGAAGTGGCAAATCTGTTTCCTAGTAGACGAAACATTATTTTCTGTTGACTGTTTTTCTTTATGCTTTAACGCATATCATCCACATTTTATAAATTTTTATAAATGTTGATCTGATATGTACGTTTATTAAATTTTAATAAACCAGTTCATAATGAACCCTGCGTCTTATTCGCCCACACTCATTTTATTAGAAATGTGCTGAGCATTAAGATTAAAATATGGATATTTTTATCATGGAATGTCTTTCAAGACTGTTCCCTGATTCAAGCAGAAGTCCACTCACTCTAACCCCTCCTTGGAAGGGTTGACGTGGTACCCTAACGGGATAGTGGCAAAGAGGCAAAATTTGTTCCTATGTGGATACAACCATTATCCAATAGTTAATAAGAGTAGTCACAGGTGTCACAAAGTCATACTGACATTGGTGACTTATACAAACCTTACTTTATATTGTATAGGGCGAGACCACTATCCAAGCTTGTCATTTTGTCATCCATAATTATTATGTACTCCTCGAGACTTTTTCCAGAGTCTAGTACGACTCTTCCCTGTAGGGGGCAGCAAGCACTAACATAGTTCATTCTTAGATGAAATGATGTATGACGGTAACATCATAGGTCTCTAGGTCTAGACGGACCAGGAAAATACTTTCTTGAGAGTACGGCACCGATTGAGAATCCACAGATACAGTAATGCTCTGGTAAACTTCCATCAGGACGACATGGCCTGAGCCCAAAAAACGGATTTTGAGCGAAGCGAAAAATCTATTTTTGGGTGAGGTAGCCATGTTATCCTGATGGACCCGTCCTTCCTTTTATTGTAAAAGGGTTTATTGACCCCTCCCTATAGTACAGTATCTGTAACACCTCGTATATCGCTACAAGGAATAAAGAGGGCGCTACCGCCTTCATCAGATACACACTGGAAACGGAATAGGAGAGATGCCTTATGAGCGGCTCTCTTTTCATTCTTGTTTCAGATTCTTGTCACTGTACCCCCTTGAAGCGTTAATACTGTTCGGGATGAAGATAGCTATGTGACGTGTCAAGAATACGTCCTCTGATATTATGCAATATCCCAGTGAGATTATTTAGGGATATTCGCTCCAGGAGTTAGAATTCTGGATACCTTAAGGTAAAATTCTCTGGGAATATCACTGTAGTCAAATATACCCTAGAAGGCTACCTAATAGGAACTTCCATCAGGACAACATGGCTACCTCACCCAAAAATAGATTTTTCTCTTCGCTCAAAATCCGTTTGTTAAGATCCTCCAGGTGGAAGTTTTCTAGAAAAAAAAAAAAAATACTAATATGACAATGTTTCATAGATTTTGCTTTTCAAGTGTTTACAATTATGTCAAAACTATAAACAATGAAGTAAATATGCAAAAGACTGATTGAACAGATATCGAGAGTAATGGATAGCTTGAAGAGCTTTCGGGGGAACACCTATAAGGTGTTGGACATTAGGTCATGAAACAACAAATGAAATCGTAATATGAAAAGTCAATGCTAGACTCGGACCTTTGAGCATTGACCAATCGTCACCAGGGAAGGGGGTTTGCTTGGAAGTGAGAGAATTACCCCGATAATTTGTTTGATTGATTGTTTGATTAGGAGTTTTCTGGCATCCTGACATCTAAGGCTATTGGTGCCGAATCTGATAATTTGAGTAAACAATGTGTTAATAGTATAATATCTTATATCCTTCATCCTATATACCACACCATCACTAATAACGCACCAATGAACACTTATTGCATGTCATTATGTTAACTGATGATGCATTTTGAATCTCCAACCTTAAACTAATATAATTGAATAGCAAATAATACTATTTTCTCTAAGAGAGCCAGAGCCAAGTAGCCCGAGACAAAAGCTGACCTCAACCACACCGAGCTACGTGGCTCATGATCGAAATCGAAGGAAAACTGAAATCAACAACTAAACCTTTAACCTTCATTACCTTCGAAATTTTGAACAAAGGTCACTTATTAATGATTGGTGAACCAATAGGTGCTATTTGAAACGATGCATTATTAGTGCCTATATATTATACGTATGGTGTGTAGCGAGAGAGAGAGTGAGAGAGAGAGAGATCAACTGCTTATGAAAATGCAAACGAAAGATATTTCCGTGTTATGAATATTAATATGAATAGTCAGTTCCAAAAATATTCCAGAATTTTTTTTTAAAGAAATTCAAATAAAAAGTTATGATAAAATCTCTTGATGAATTATTTTCTAAATAATCTTAGATGCAGTTCTTAAAAGAATAAGAAAGTTATTTCCTTTTCCATATATATTTCTTTCATCATTTTATTTCTTTGAGTGATATCGGTAATTTCCCTCCTCCTCACATTCAAACCATCCTAACGATGTCTCGGTTGTTTAGCGTTGG
>NC_090726.1:103502112-103517112 GCF_036898095.1 Palaemon carinicauda
AATTTTCCCTCCACTGCAACACAATCCAGGAGGTTCATTCTTCCATTTCTGAGCATCACAGTGATTACATTATTGTGACATTAAGCCAGTTTATACTATTTCCTCTGTTTTATTGGGGTATCTTGTATTATAAGTGAAGGCACCAAGACTCCATGGTACAACATTAAAAGGGCGTGCTCTTACTTCTGCATGCCTGACTCTAATAATATGGCAACTATTCTCAGCTCCTTCCGATGTTTCTTGGTTTCGATGGACAATCATTCGTTGTTGGTTATCCTGAAGTCGAGACATTCTTTGATTTCTTGATTCCTGATTTTTTATGGCTGCTATTCTTTGTTGATTATTTTCTAAGGGGAGAATTTCTTTGGTCTTCATCCTGTGCTTCACATCTAGTTGCTATTCTTTTTGCCATAGTGTTCCTTCTTAAATCCATCTGCTCTTCACTTTCTGCTTCACGTCTAGCTGCCATTCTGCTTGCATTGGTGTTTCTTCTTAAGTTCATCTGCTTTTTGTCTTCTGCTTCACGTCTAGCTGACATTCTGCTTGCATTGGTGTTCCTTCTTAAGTTCATCTGCTTTTTGTCTTCTGCTTCACGTCTAGCTGACATTCTGCTTGCATTGGTGTCCTTCTTAAATCCATCTGCTCTTCGCTTTCTGCTTCACGTCTAGCTGCCATTCTGCTTGCATTGGTGTTCCTTCTTAAGTTCATCTGCTTTTTGTCTTCTGCTTCACGTCTAGCTGACATTCTGCTTGCATTGGGGTTCCTTCTTAAGTTCATCTGCCTTTTGTCTTCTGCTTCACGTCTAGCTGACATTCTGCTTGTATTGGTGTTCCTTCTTAAATCCATCTGCTCTTCGCTTTCTGCTTCACATCTAGCTGCCATTCTGCTTGCATTGGTGTTCCTTCTTAAGTTCATCTGCTTTTTGTCTTCTGCTTCACGTCTAGCTGACATTCTGCTTGCATTGGTGTTCCTTCTTAAATCCATCTGCTCTTCGCTTTCTGCTTCACGTCTAGCTGCCATTCTGCTTGCATTGGTGTTCCTTCTTAAGTTCATCTGCTTTTTGTCTTCTGCTTCACGTCTAGCTGCCATTCTGCTTGCATTGGTGTTCCTTCTTAAGTTCATCTGCTCTTTGTCTTCTGCTTCACGTCTAGCTGCCATTCTGCTTGCATTGGTGTTCCTTCTTAAGTTCATCTGCTTTTTGTCTTCTGCTTCACGTCTAGCTGCCATTCTGCTTGCATTGGTGTTCCTTCTTAAATCCATCTGCTCTTCACTTTCTGCTTTACGTCTAGCTGACATTCTGCTTGCATTGGTGTTCCTTCTTAAGTTCATCTGCTCTTTGTCTTCTGCTTCACGTCTAGCTGACATTCTGCTTGCATTGGTGTTCCTTCTTAAGTTCATCTGCTTTTTGTCTTCTGCTTCACGTCTAGTTGCCATTCTGATTGCATTGGTGATCCTTCTTAAGTTCATCTGCTTTTTGTCTTCTGCTTCACGTCTAGCTGCCATTCTGCTTGCATTGGTGTTCCTTCTTAAGTTCATCTGCTTTTTGTCTTCTGCTTCACGTCTAGCTGACATTCTGCTTGCATTGGTGTTCCTTCTTAAGTTCATCTGCTTTTTGTCTTCTGCTTCACGTCTAGCTGCCATTCTGCTTGCATTGGTGTTCCTTCTTAAATCCATCTGCTCTTCGCTTTCTGCTTCACGTCTAGCTGCCATTCTGCTTGCATTGGTGTTCCTTCTTAAGTTCATCTGCTTTTTGTCTTCTGCTTCACGTCTAGCTGACATTCTGCTTGCATTGGTGTTCCTTCTTAAATCCATCTGCTCTTCGCTTTCTGTTTCACGTCTAGCTGCCATTCTGCTTGCATTGGTGTTCCTTCTTAAGTTCATCTGCTTTTTGTGTTATGCTTCACGTCTAGCTGACATTCTGCTTGCATTGGTGTTCCTTCTTAAGTTCATCTGCTTTTTGTCTTCTGCTTCACGTCTAGCTGACATTCTGCTTGCATTGGTGTTCCTTCTTAAATCCATCTGCTCTTTGCTTTCTGCTTCACGTCTAGCTGCCATTCTGCTTGCATTGGTGTTCCTTCTTAAGTTCATCTGCTTTTTGTGTTATGCTTCACGTCTAGCTGCCATTCTGCTTGCATTGGTGTTCCTTCTTAAGTTCATCTGCTTTTTGTCTTCTGCTTCACGTCTAGCTGACATTCTGCTTGCATTGGTGTTCCTTCTTAAATCCATCTGCTCTTCGCTTTCTGCTTCACGTCTAGCTGCCATTCTGCTTGCATTGGTGTTCCTTCTTAAGTTCATCTGCTCTTTGTCTTCTGCTTCACGTCTAGCTGCCATTCTGCTTGCATTGGTGTTCCTTCTTAAGTTCATCTGCTTTTTGTCTTCTGCTTCACGTCTAGCTGCCATTCTGCTTGCATTGGTGTTCCTTCTTAAGTTCATCTGCTTTTTGTCTTCTGCTTCACATCTAGCTGCCATTCTGCTTGCATTGGAGTTCCTTCTTAAGTTCATCTGCTTTTTGTCTTCTGCTTCACGTCTAGCTGCCATTCTGCTTGCATTGGTGTTCCTTCTTAAGTTCATCTGCTTTTTGTGTTATGCTTCACGTCTAGCTGCCATTCTGCTTGCATTGGTGTTCCTTCTTAAGTTCATCTGCTTTTTGTCTTCTGCTTCACGTCTAGCTGACATTCTGCTTGCATTGGTGTTCCTTCTTAAATCCATCTGCTCTTCGCTTTCTGCTTCACGTCTAGCTGCCATTCTGCTTGCATTGGTGTTCCTTCTTAAGTTCATCTGCTTTTTGTCTTCTGCTTCACGTCTAGCTGCCATTCTGCTTGCATTGGTGTTCCTTCTTAAGTTCATCTGCTTTTTGTCTTCTGCTTCACGTCTAGCTGCCATTCTGCTTGCATTGGTGTTCCTTCTTAAGTTCATCTGCTTTTTGTCTTCTGCTTCACGTCTAGCTGCCATTCTGCTTGCATTGGTGTTCCTTCTTAAGTTCATCTGCTTTTTGTCTTCTGCTTCACGTCTAGCTGACATTCTGCTTGCATTGGTGTTCCTTCTTAAGTTCATCTGCTTTTTGTCTTCTGCTTCACGTCTAGCTGCCATTCTGCTTGCATTGGTGTTCCTTCTTAAGTCATCTGCTTTTTGTCTTCTGCTTCACGTCTAGCTGCCATTCTGCTTGCATTGGTGTTCCTTCTTAAGTTCATCTGCTTTTTGTCTTCTGCTTCACGTCTAGCTGCCATTCTGCTTGCATTGGTGTTCCTTCTTAAGTTCATCTGCTTTTTGTCTTCTGCTTCACGTCTAGCTGCCATTCTGCTTGCATTGGTGTTCCTTCTTAAGTTCATCTGCTTTTTGTCTTCTGCTTCACGTCTAGCTGCCATTCTGCTTGCATTGGTGTTCCTTCTTAAATCCATCTGCTCTTCGCTTTCTGCTTCACGTCTAGCTGCCATTCTGCTTGCATTGGTGTTCCTTCTTAAATCCATCTGCTCTTTTGTCTTTCTGCTTCACGTCTAGCTGACATTCTGCTTACATTGGTGTTCCTTCTTAAGTTCATCTGCTTTTTGTCTTCTGCTTCACGTCTAGCTGACATTCTGCTTGCATTGGTGTTCCTTCTTAAGTTCATCTGCTTTTTGTCTTCTGCTTCACGTCTAGCTGATTTCTGCTTGCATTGGTGTTCCTTCTTAAGTTCATCTGCTTTTTGTCTTCTGCTTCACGTCTAGCTGCCATTCTGCTTGCATTGGTGTTCCTTCTTAAGTTCATCTGCTTTTTGTCTTCTGCTTCACGTCTAGCTGCCATTCTGCTTGCATTGGTGTTCCTTCTTAAGTTCATCTGCTTTTTGTCTTCTGCTTCACGTCTAGCTGACATTCTGCTTGCATTGGTGTTCCTTCTTAAGTTCATCTGCTTTTTGTCTTCTGCTTCACGTCTAGCTGACATTCTGCTTGCATTGGTGTTCCTCGCAAATTCATCTGTTCTTCGTCTTCTGCTTTACGTATGGCTGACATTCTGCTTGCATTAGTGTTCATTCTCAAATTCATCTGCTATTCGTCTACTTCTTCACGTCTATATGCATTCTGCTTGTATTCGTGTTCCTTCACAAATTCATCTACTTTCGTCTTTTGCTCCACGTCTAGCTGACATTTGCTTGTATTCGTGTTCCTTAAATTCCTCTGCTCTTCATCTTCTTCACGTCTAGCTACCATTCTGCTTGCATTAGCGTTCCTTCTTAAATTCATGTGCTTTGTCTCTAGCTGACATTCTGCTTGCATTAGCGTTCCTTCTTAAATTCATCTGCTTTGTCTAGCTGACATTCTGCTTGCATTAGCGTTCCTTCTTAAATTCATCTGCTTTGTCTAGCTGACATTCTGCTTGCATTAGCGTTCCTTCTTAAATTCATCTGCTTTGTCTAGCTGACATTCTGCTTGCATTAGCGTTCCTCTTAAATTCATCTGCTTTGTCTAGCTACCATTCTGCTTGCATTAGCGTTCCTTCTTAAATTCATCTGCTTTGTCTAGCTGACATTCTGCTTGCATTGGTGTTCCTTCTTAAATTCCTCTGCTCTTGTCTAGCTACCATTCTGCTTGCATTAGCGTCCCTTCTTAAATTCATCTGCTTTGTCTAGCTGACATTCTGCTTGCATTGGTGTTCCTTCTTAAATTCCTCTGCTCTTCATCTTCGGATTCACGTCTAGCTACCATTCTGCTTGCATTAGCGTCCCTTCTTAAATTCATCTGCTTTGTCTAGCTGACATTCTGCTTGCATTGGTGTTCCTTCTTAAATTCCTCTGCTCTTCATCTTCGGATTCACGTCTAGCAACCATTCTGCTTGCATTAGCGTCCCTTCTTAAATTCTCTGCTTTTCGTCTTATGCCTCATGTCTAGCTGACAATCTACTTGCATTGGTGTTCCTTCTTAAATTCCTCCGCTCTTCATCTTCGGCTTCATGTCTAGCCCATCCTGCTTGCATTAGTCTTCCTTCTTGAATCTATTTGCGTTTCATTTTCTGCTTTATGGCTAGCTGCCATTCTACTTTCATGAGTTTTTCTTTGTTCTTCATCATGTGTCCCAAGTCTAGCTGCTATTCTTCTTGCATTTGTTTCCCTCCATAAATTCCTCTGCTTTTCTGTGTACTGCTATCTTTTTTTTACAGAATTTGCTTTATTGGATTTACTGAATGAGATCCTATTTTTGGGTGGCACCATTTCGTAGAAAACTGAAAAAAATATAAAAATTACATAAGATTCAATCATTAAATATTCTGTAAATATTTGCACATTTATATGCTGTGAGTGTGGGGGTAACACCCAAGAACCCACTTTTTTTAGGACAAACTTCCAAATTAATATAGCCCCAAATAATCTCCTATATTCATACAATTTCCATGTCGAAATATCAACAACGCCGATTGAAATATGGGAAATGAATATAAAAAGAAACTCACGGAAAAACACAACACATTTATTCACAAACTCACAAAGAAAACTAATGTTACTTCTTTAGTTACTTTAACTGACAAACCAAACCAATCAAACACCAACAGAAAAGGGGAACAGTCATTAAGGAAGAAATACTTAAGTAAATGTTTTCTGCAGCTGCTGATACAATGCTGGTATGGAGACTTCAGGCTTGAGAACGTTGCAGAAGGACGGCTGAAGTTCAGATGAAACTGGCACGATGACCGGATTCGAAGACGTCACAGAAAGGGTGGCATCAATAAGGGACATCAGAGGTCTTCTTCCAAGAATTCGATGATACTGTTGAACAAAGGCAGGCTGCAGGCAGTGTTGGCTACTTCTTGTCACAAGCAGGGAGGGCTGGCTGCTTCAATTTCTCTCTTCTTCTCGGCCATAACAGAATCTTTTGGAGATAGGCTTTTGTTGTCTGAAGGGAAGGTTAGAATCTGGCTCTATCAGACTTCTGGTCTTCTCTGTTTCTTATCTCACTAGGATATTGGATCTTATCTGCTTCGGACATAGTTCCTCTCTTGCCTTATGTCCTGTCCTATTTCCCTTGGGCAATCTCTTCTTGAAGTTTATATACCCCATGTATGTGTGGAGTTAATTATAGTAGGCAGTGGGCATCTCCATGGAAGGCGTTCTTTTTAACAATTCTGCATCTCCATTGGCTTCCTCAAAAACGCCCACTTCGATCACGCCATGAAAGCTTCTAGAAGAAATTTCTGATGCAATCCGGACCACGAGTTAGGTCATAACAAAAGGGCAGAACGTGTCCTTCCACGATGACATATATCCTAAACAAGATTTCCTTCAGGCCCGGTTTCTCAAAATATACAGACTCCACTAATTGAGACGATGACAGGGTTGTCCAAACAGGGCCACAGTCGAATCTCGTCTCGCCTCGCTGCTCACACTGGGAATAGATATTTTTTTGCTTTATTATATCCTTTTAAAAGTATTATGTCTACTAATGACATGTTCCCCCAAAAGAAAAAAAAAAAGAAAATCTATAGATTTTACTTTTTTTAAGTCTGCAACGAAAAAAACTCATCCATCCCCGAACTGAGGAACATCTGCATGAAACTCCAACTTAACATCAGGAAAACATTCTTCTTCCGCATTCCATTCACTCAACACAAAGCTTCAGTAAAGAAAAAAAAAACTAATTCGTCGATGAGAAATAAAAACAAAACAAACTTTTTTTCTTATTCTGAAAAATCTCTGGAATGGCTATTAGCTATAACATTCTTTCCTTTTATATGAATTATCTTCAGATTATAATCTTGTAGCTCTTAACTCCAACGCATGAGACGTTTATTCTTATTCTTAAATCTTTCCAAACAAACGAATGGATTATGATATGTATATACAGTTAAAACAGGCCCCTACTACGTACATAAATCTCTAAGTGCTGTATGGCTGAAACTAAACTGAACAATTCCTTCTCAATAGTTTAATAATTTCGGTGAGCTTTATTCAGCTTTCTTGAATAATATGCGACTAGGAGCTTCATTTCATTCACTTCTTGCAACAAGACTCCCCCTATACCAATGTCACTAGCATCATTGCTAAATTAAATTCCTTGCTAAAGTCAGGTAACAATAATACTGGCTCGTGAAGTATTACGGCCTTTGATTTATTGAAAGCTTCTACACATTCCTCATCAAATACAAAACTTTTTCCCTTCTTAAAAAGATTAGTTCTGGGAGCGTTTATTTCTGAAAAATTGGGTACAAATCTACGGAAATATGAAACCATCCCGAGAAATCTCATGGCCTGGTTTTTAGTTGCTGGGATTGGGAAACTGATTATAGCTTGTGTGTTCCCATTTTTAGGACAAATCTTACCGAGACCCACTTTATGCCCCAAATAAGTGATATAGGTTTTCCCAAATTCGCATTTTTTTAAATTCAATACAAGGTTTGCCTTTTCAAGGGCTGTCGGGACTTTAGCTAAAATTCGTAAATGTTCTTCGCAAGTTTCTGAAAATATAACAAGATCAGCTAAATACACGATACAGCTATCAATACCATTTAAAACTTTATTCATTATTCTTTGGAAAGTACTGGCTGCATTTCTTAACCCAAAAGGCATTACTTTAGGTTCATAACTACCGAACGGTGTTATATAAGCGGATATTTTCTTAGCTCGTCTGCTTAGAGGCACTTGCCAATAACCTTTGGCCAAATCAAGCTTGGAGATGAATTTAGCATTCCCGATCCTATCTAAGCAATCGTCGATTCTGGGAAGTGGAAAATTACTTATCTTAGTAACACTGTTTACTTTTCAGAAATCAATGCACAACCTATCTGATCCATCTTCCTTTTTTACTAGAACTATCGGAGAACACCATTCACTCTCGCCAGGAAATATCAAATCATTATCTAACATATACTTAATTTCCTTTCGCACTGAATTTGCTTTCTCTGGTCTCAAACGATACGGGCTGTAACCCAATATCATGTTCTAAAAGATTAGTTAAACCTAATTTATCACTAACAGTTTCTGGATAATTTAGAAAGACATTATATAATTCCCTCGGTTTTTCTTCTTCTAAGCTAGTGTTAAATAACTTGAAACTCTTAAGCACATCAGAGTTTTTCCCAAAACTAATTTCTCGCTGTGACACAGTTATTACTGGTACTGGGCGTTCGTTGTATTTCTTTGGCAAGTTTATGTGCAGCCACTTAGCTCTACATCTACCCTTATCAATTAAGTGATTCAAATTACCCCTTTTCCCTAAAATAGGATACAGACCTTCGAACTTATAAGATAATGAGGGACCTTCTTTCTGAACTAATACTAAGACTTTATCTCCCACACGGAAATTTCTCTCCTTTGCCTTAAGATCATATCTTCTTTTAGTTTCTCTTGATTGTTGCTCTCGTTTTCTATTGCTAATTTCCAAGCTTTACTTAAATTCTCCTTGTAATTCTCTAAATTCTGAATGTAATCTTCTTTGCCTTCTTGAAGCACTAATTTACACTTTAAAATCTCTAAAGATCCTTTAGCGGTGTGACCGAACAGGAATTCAAAAGGATTAAATCCTGTAGTGTCATTAGGTGCCAATCATAAGGCTAACAAGACAAAAGGTAGTTTTTCTTCCCAATCATGTTCAAAGTTATTGCATAATTTTCGTAAGCAACTTTTTAATGTTTGATGGAAACGTTCTACAATTCCTTGCGACTCTGGGTGATATGGTGTGGAAGTTACAAGTTTGATACCTAGCTCTTTCATTTTGTCTTTGAAATAATTGGAGACAAAATTACTGCCATTATCACTTCGTATAACGCAAGCCAAACCAAACATTGAAAAATAGTTCAACAAGCGTTTAACTAGTTTCAGCATTACAGCTTCTTACTGGGATTGCTTCTGGATAACGGGTTAGTCTTGTCAATGATTGTTAATAGATATATATTCCCTCCTTTACTTCTAGGCAAATGTCCAACTATATCAATTTCTACATTCTAAAAAGGTTCTCCCACTGATGGAATATTACATAAGGGAGCCCTGGGAATTACTTGATTAGGTTTACCAGCAATTTGACATTTGTGACAGCTTAATACATATCTCTTAACGTCACTTTTCATCTTGGGCCAAAAGTAAGTCTTACTTATACACTTAAAAATTTATTTACCCCTAAATGTCCTTGATCATCATGTGCTAATTTCAGAATTAATTCGCGAAGCTTCCTAGGAATTACTAATTGTTCTATAACTTCTTTTTTGCTAACTGACTTGGGACGAACATAACGACACAAAATCTCGTCTTTTAAACAAAAGGTTCCCTTACAAACATTATCGGGATCAACATTCAACTCACTTTCAAAAATTCGAGACAGTGTCTCATCCTCTCTCTGCAACTTAATTAGCTCATCTCTGATCAAAATGTTAGTGGCTAAACTACTGCAGTGACTATTACTTGAATCCACTACATCGACTACGTCTGCGTCACTACTTTCGACAGCTACATCATCAACTTTGCTAACACTGTCAACACCGATGGAGTCGGTCTTCTCAGCCCCACACTTGCTAAGATCAACCTCACCGCCTCCATCACACACGTTCGAATCCTCGAACAAATTATGACTGTAGTCTACATCTGTATCTAAACCTGACCTAGTTACTACCATTTCAGGCACTGGAACCTCACTTAAAATAGGATTCACACATCTGGTTGTAGTTACATCATTACCGACAATAATGTCAACGCCGTCAACTGGCAAATAGTCTACAACTGCTAGTTTTACATCTCTTGACAATCCCTGACTTTTCAAGTTCATTTTCAACAAATGACAAACAAGTATTCGGAAACCCACCTAACATAACGTTTTCTTTCATACTGATTTTTGCCCTTGTTGGCACGCACACTTTCCTAATAAGGGAAACAGCTGCTCCGGTGTCCCTAAGCAAGACAACTTCTCTCGAATCCTCCCCCCCCCCCTCACCTTTAAGCGAAGAAACTACACCTTCAAACAAAAAATCTCCGTAAAATTTCCTAGTTTCTTTCAAAATGTCATTTCTGCTTGATGAAAGATTACTAACTAGAGACACTGGTTTCTTGACATCCTTCTCCTCTACTATACAATTCCTTGCTATATGCCCTTTCTTATTACATCGATAACAAATTATCTCTGAACTACTACTACCTTCCCATTTGCTCTTACAAAACCTGGCAGTATGACCTGGTTTTCCACATGTGTTACAATAACAATGATAATCATATTTACCTGTATTTATTAGTGTGATACTGTTATTAACACACATTCGGGTTCCCATCAAATGTCATCTTCAATGTGTTGTATATTAGACTTGGTATGTTACATCTTCAAGTAAGTCTAGGTAAGTTAACTTTAAAATAGTTTATTCTTTAAAAACAGTTATTAACATCTCCATCACAGGAGTATAGATGGTTTGGTCGGATGACCATTCCATATGACATCTAAGTAAGAACTACTACAAATATCCATATTGATGTTAAAGTCTAATTAGTTATTTCAGCACTTAATGATTTATTGTAAACACAACATTAATACCGAAAGGTACTTAGTTCCGTTCGAGAGACAACTCTTTCTCACGGCTTGGTTGTGTTTATTCTTCATGAAAAATGTTACATTGCTGAGGTTTGGCATTCGCATCCTGTTTATGACATGACTATGGCATTTCTCACACTCTCCTACTTCCACAGTGACCTCTTAGGTCATGTGTTTTAAACATGTAATTATATATATATTACATATTACTATTGCTAAAGCTATTCTTACTATGTTGCATCTTACTAGAAGAAGGATTATTTTTCTTCTTACTATCACTTAAACTATGAATAAGACTGTACTCATCTGCCAACCTTTGAAGTTTTCTAACAAAACCAAGTTCTTGATATCATCAAAACTAATTAATCTACTTCAGTGGAAGTTAGCCAATCACAAAATGATCTTTCTAACTTCTTTCCACATTCTACATAAGTACTACTCTCATCCCCTTTCAAACTTCTAAATTTCTTACGGTACACCTCTGGTACTAACTTGTATATACTAAGAACAGTTTCTTTCACAATATCATAGTCTTCACTTTCATCCTCAGACATACAACTATACACAGAAAGTGCCCCACCACTTAAGGCTGACTGTAAATAAAAGTCCACTTGGTTTGGGGACAACCTACTCTGTTCATTAACTTTTCAAAAGATATGAAATATTTTGTTACATTTTCCTCATCAAACTTTGGAATTAATTTCAACACTGCACCCATACCTAAATGATCAGAATCATCGTTCAATGATGAATTTCTACCCAGTCTGCTACCTGACGCATTACTTCCTGGTCTGCTACCTGGCGGACTATTATGAAGATTTTGCCTTAAACGAGCTAGTTCTAACTCATGCTTACACTGTTTCTCATTTTCTTCTCACTGTCTTTCATTTCCTTCTCTTTCAGATGCTCTTTCGTCTCTCTCAAACACTTCCTGTTCTCTCTTAAAAACATACTCACGGAGAGCATTGCCATCTAGACCAAAAAGTTTACTTGAAGGTATCAAATCTTTCGTAATCTCACCCATTCTGCTTCTCTCTATATTCTCCATTTTAATTGGTAACATTGTTGAAAATCCTGGCAAGGTCGCCAACTGTTATGATCTTAAAATCGTTACAGGTTCTTTTAAGAAGTAAAATAAATATCAACAACACTAATTGAAATATGGGAAATAAATATAAAAAGAAACTCACGGAAAAACACAACACATTTATTCATAAACTCACAAAGAAAACTAATGTTACTTCTTCGGTTACTTTAACTGACAAACCAAACCAATCAAACACCAACAAAAAAGGGGAACAGTCAGTAAGGTAGAAATACTTAAGAAAAAGTTTTCTGAAGCTGCTGAGACGATGCTGGTACGGAGACTTTAGGCTTGAGAACGTTGCAGAAGGACGGCTGAAGTTCAGATGAAACTGGCACGATGACTGGATTCAAAGACATCACAGAAAGAGTAGCATCAATAAGGGACATCAGAGGTCTTCTTCCAAGAATTCGATGATACTGTTGAAGTAAGGCTTGAGAACGTTGCAGGAGGGCAGCTGAAGTTCAGATGAAACTGGCACGATGACCGGATTCGAAGACGTCATAAAAGGGGTGGCATCAAGAAGGGACATCAGAGGTCTTCTTCCAAGGATTTGATGATACTGTTGAACAAAGGCAGGCTGCAGGCAGTGTTGGCTACTTCTTGTTACAAGCAGGGAGGGCTGGCTGCTTCAATTTCTCTCTTCTTCTCGGCCATAACAGGATCTTTTGGAGATAGGCTTTTATTGTCTGAAGGGAAGGTTAGAATCTGGCTCTATCAGACTTCTGGTCTTCTCTGTTTCTTATCTCACTAGGATATTGGATCTTATCTGCTTCGGACATGGTTCCTCTCTTGTCTTATGTCCTGTCCTATCTCTCTTGGGCAATCTCTTCTTGAAGTTTATATACCCCATGTATGGGCGCAGTTAATTACAGTGGGCAGTGGTCATCTCCATAGAAGGCGTTCTTTTTGACAATTCTGCATCTCTATTGGCTTCCTCAAAAACGCCCACTTCGATCAAACCATGGAAGCTTCTAGAAGAAATTTCTGATGCAATCCAGACCACGTGTAAAGTCGTAACAGAAGGGCAGCACGTGTCCTTCCATGATGACATACTGCATATCCTAAACAAGGATTTCCTTCAGGCTCGGTTTCTCAAAATATGCAGACTAGAGTTAGTGAAATAGTAGCCTTATCTAGAGAAGAAGGCCATATCCAGTTTGCTGAAAAGGGTGAGCTAAACCTCTTTCCCGACCCAACGTTTCTCGCTAAGAATGAGCTACCCACTAAGAGATGGGGTCCCTGGAGAATCTGCCCTCTGAAGGAAGATGTCTCGCTGTGTCCAGTGTAGTGTCTAAAGGTCTATCTTCGCAGAACTTCAGACTTCAGGGGAGGACAGCTCTTTAAAGGAGATACATCAGGTTCAAACCTATCACTAAAAGAACTAAGGGCGAAGATCACCTACTTTATGCGCAGAGCAGATCCTGACAGTACACCCGCAGGTCATGATCCTAGGAAGATTGCTTCTTCGCTAAATTTCTTCCAGCTTATGGACTTTGAGAGTCTTCCCTCGTTCACTCGGTGGAAGTCATCCAGAGTGTTCTTTCAACACTATGCGAAGCAAGTGCAGGAGTTAAAGCGTTTCGTGGTAGCGGCAGGTTGTGTGCTAAAACCTGTCGCTTAGTGCTGCGAGGAACAGTGAATTATGAGGGACTGCAATTCTAAAGGGTGTGCATGCTAGCACTTTATAGTGTAACATGGTAGTGAGATGTCATCACGATGACATTAAGGACTGTTCCAATATACTAAGGTGATATAACATAGACTGAACACTAGTGCCATGTGTTTATTACACAAGTGTACTGTAAATAGATAAATTCTCTGAAACAAGAATTTTCATGTGAGGTAGCAAAGTTTTATTTTATTTTCAGATAAAACAAACTTTTCTGATTTACTTTATCTTGTCTATGTTATGGAATGATTTCCATTTACATTTTTTACGTTGTTACAAATGTATGTTAATCTTTATTTATTGTTTGACAATAAATGACAAATGGTTTTGTGTGTCTTATTTCGCCCTAAACATTTCTAATAAAGCCTATATGTGAGCATCTATCTAAACCATTTATTCTGCATGAAGTAATTGAACAAAAGTAATAACGTTGTTCCTACATTTATACAAACCTTTCTAGCTAGAATTAACGTGTTCCGACACTAAATACAAACTTTGGCTAATGACATACAGCAGTGGTTCCCAAACTGGGGGGCACGCCCCACTAGGGGCCGTGAGGACGATACAAGGGAGGCGTGAAGTCATCTGCTCGAAATTACTTGTCTGATAGAATAATAAAATCATTAAAAGAACAAATATCTGTCATTACATACATGCATCCATCTCACTAAATTTGACCAGAAATGGTGCCTTAGTCTCATAAGTATTTCCAAATATTATATGCCATGTTTTCAAATTATCTATTCTTTACATTTCAACTCGATTTTGCCAATTTGCTAATGTTCTAACTTTTTTTCGGTCACTTTGAACCAAATGTTTCGCTTTTAGTTACTGGAATGTACTATTATTTGTTTGAGTGGCTTTCATTATTAAAATGTAATACAAACAGAAATCTGTTTTCCTGTGCAATACTAAGAAATAAATGTAAGAATCATTTCATATGAAAAAAAAAAAGCGAGGAGTGGGGGCGTACGGGTCTACTGGAAGCAAAAAGGGGGCGTCAGGTTAGATAGTTTGGGAACCACTGACATACAGTGAGACCTGTATGTCTCTTTTAATGCTAGGTGGGTTACATAAAATATGCAACTTCGAGACTTTTCCGAGTCTAGTTGACTCTTCCCTGTAGGGGGCAGGGAGCACTAACATAGTATATGATTAGCAGAAATGACATATAGCGGTAATGTCATAGGTCTCTTAGGTCTAATGGACCATGGATAGGTTGTCGTGAAGTCGAAAGGCACAACTGGGAAATCCACAATACATTAATGCTCTGGTAAACCATCAGGACAACATGGCCAAAGCCCAAAAAACAGATCTATTTTTGGGTGAGATAGCTATGTCGTCGTGATGGACCCGCCCTTCTTTCTATGAAATGCTTTGGCAGCCTCCCTCCCGATATTACTGTATCTAAAAGTACCGGCTTAACGCTACAAAGGAATAAAGATGGCCGACGATTGTGGCGCCATCTGAGTACTCAAACAGTAACGGAGGAGGAGAATTTTGTAACGACTCCTCTTTTATTTTGCCACTTTTCCCCTGGAAGTGTAAACGCTATGCGGGATGCAGTTATCTATGTGGCGTGTCAAGAATACGTCCCCTGATATTATGCGATATCCTAAAAGGAAACTTTAAGGATATTCGCGCCAGGAGTTAGAATTCTGGAGACCTTTAGTTGAATTCACTGGGAATATCACTGTAGTCAAATATACCCTAGGAAGCTACTGAAAGGAACCTTCCATCAGGACGACATGGCTATCTCACCCAAAAATAGATTT
>NC_090726.1:103519612-103687541 GCF_036898095.1 Palaemon carinicauda
AATAATGCAAAGTTTTCTTTACTTTTCAGCAAATATTTATATTCAGTATGGTAAGCAACTGCATTTGGTCACTGTAGTCTAGTTTTTACACTATACTCCTGGTGTCATATCATTATATAAATATAGATAATTATGAAATTATAATGTCTCTTATCAACCATCTTTAATACTAACTGAATATAATTGCTTATTAACCAGGATGTTACAGCTGGAACCAGAGCTTATTCGGTGTGAAGAAAGAATCAAAATGTGCTCCATACCATGGTATCAATTAAAATAATATTGCATTTTGTATAAGTGAATGCAGACATCCTAATCTGCCCAGCTTTCACCCAATTTGTCTCATTGTTATTAACATGTAGTCAGTAACTATAATAGAGATAGTCTATCATGCAAATATTTCAAGCATTAAGTGACTTGTCTTCATAGAATCTACAAAATGCAGTAGAATTCATTTGTGGGGTCAAAAAAGGTCATACCTCAATATAAACCGTATCTTAAAAAAAAAAAAAAATCTTAACGAGACTAAGAGAAGCCATAAATACACCTAACCGAACCTTACGTAGTGTAAGCTATGGGAGGATATAAAGAAATATTAAGATTATTTGTAGTTGCTCTCTGAGGATTGACCGCTCACACAAAAAGTAGTTTCCTGAAATACTTGTTCATATATGTTGCATTGTTGCATACCAATTGTAGATATGCTATCTTAAGAAAAATGAGTCGTTATTGGACTCGGGAATTGGGTATAAGTAAGGTTTTTCAGTCTGGACAAATTTTCCAAACTATACAACAGTTCATTATTATAGCCAACAATTTTTCTGTTAGAATGTTATACAACATAATTATAATTTGGAATCATTGCCGAAAATATTATGATCCTGATAATGAATTACTTTCAAACAAAATTCCTCCTTCCCCGCTGTTAGAGTCACATTCTTTCGATACACAAACACACACATACACACAAACACACATATATATATATATATATATATATATATATATATATATATATATATATATATATATATATAAATATATATATATATATATATATATATATATATATATATATATATATATATATATATATATATATATACAGAGAGAGAGAGAGAAAGAGAGAGAGAGAGAGAGAGAGAGAGAGAGAGAGAGAGAGAGAGAGAGAGAGAGAGAGAGAGAACTCCTAGCTGGTGTTTACAAAAGAATTTTCAGTTAAGACATAATAATTACCAAACTAATCATCGATAATTTTTGTCAACAAGTTGTTGGCGAGAAGGTCATAGTAAAAAACACAACAAAAATAAGTTAGAATCATTATAATCATAAAACTGGGATCGGATCGTGTGATATTATACTGAATTTGTGTTCATACATATAATTTTGTGTTTCCCTGGCCATCACACACCATACAGCTCTAACAAATAGTACGTCCCCCGCCCGCGTCCTGCCCCTTCTTGACGTCCTCCCCTAGCCCGTGAAACCACCCCCGGCCCCCCTGCCCGTGGTCCTCCCTCCTAACTACACTTGAAGTTCTGGAATCCAAGATTTTTTAATGGACCTTGCTGGAATCTATAGATATTGGGGATGACAGTGGGGGACCGGAGACAACAGGACATTTGGATATTTATAGGTAGTAGGTTGACCAGGGCAACTCTCGCCCGTTGAGATACTACCGCTAGAGAGTTATGGGATCCTTTGACTGCCCAGATAGTACTACACTGGATCCTTCTCTCTGATTACGGTTCTTTCCCTTTGCCTACACAGACACCGAATAGTCTGGCCTATTCTTTGCAGATTCTCCTCTGACCTCATACACCTGACAACACTGAGATTACCAAACAATTCTTCTTCACCCAAGGGGTTAACTACTGCAATGTAATTGTTCAGTGGCTACTTTCCTCTTGGTAAGGGTAGAAGAGACTCTTTAGCTTTGTTAAGCAGCTCTTCTAGGAGGACACTCCAAAATCAAACCTTGGTTCTCTAGTCTTGGGTATTGCCATAGCCTCTGTACCATGGTCTTCCACTGTCTTGGGTTAGAGTTCTCTTGCTTGAGGGTACACTCGGGCACACTGTTCTATCTAGTTTATCTTCCTGTTGCTTTGTGAAAGCTTTTATAGTTTATATAGGAAATATTTATTTTAATGTTGTTACTATTCTTAAAATATTCTATTTTTCCTAGTTTCCTTTCCTCACTGGGCTATTTTTTCTGTTGGGACCCCTGGGCTTATAGCATCCTGCTTTTCCAACTAGGGTTCTAGCTTATCATTTAATAATAATAATAATAATAATAATAATAATAATAATAATAATAATTTGACTGTACAGGCTTGAGCCCCAACCGTGATTTGCATCCAATTGGATAACAGACTGGCGCCACACACCAGGCATACCAACACCCCTGGATTTACTTCGCAAGCCCTAAAGTTTGACGTATTTGATTGCCAACTACCATTAAATCCTCTTACGGGAGGAAACGGGAGCAAGATACAGGAATGTGTGATCCCAGCATAATGCAGGGATCACACGAAATTAAACATTTCAAATATATTACAAAAACTAGTCAATATCGTATGAGAGGAAATGATACTGTGGTGTGAATTGGTAACTGTGACTGCTGGTGTTTGCATGCTTGCTTGGCAACATTGAGTCCCTAACACTGTACTGGCTTGGCCAACACCTTGCCACAACTTTAAGCCAAATAAAGCCAACGTTCCAGCAACTGTGTTTGGTATTCCACAATTTATTCGGCTTAATATTCACCATGAACAAGTTTCTGAGGCCCAGCCCGATTGACATGGAGCCAGAGTCAGCCGATGTGGAGGACAAATGGATTATGTGGCATGATAACTTTGAGGCGTTCTGTGCGGCCATCAACCCGGACTTAAATCCAGATAAGTTGGCCTTGCTTCGTGCTCATGTATCTTGTAAACTGTTTAAGATAATTAAAAGTGCCATCACATATGCTGCTGCCATAAGACTGTTAAAGGCTAGATTTGTGAAACAGAAAAGTGAGGTGTTCGCCAGATACAAATTAGCCACCTTCAAGCAACAGAGTGGCGAGACTCTAGACGCCTTTTTTGGATAACCTCTAAGGTCTGGCCTTGGAATGCAGATTCACTGATTATACAGCCACTCAGGCTGAAGAACTGCCCATCAGAGATCACGGGTATGGCATCCAATGCAATCCGACAGAGACTGTTAGAGAACTTATCCTTGGACTTATCCACAGCTGTGAAACAAGCCCGTGCACTGGAAATGGCTCAATTGCACTCAGCGTCTTATGCAAGTGAAACCAACACCACAATGGCAGCATTGATAGATGATCAGGCAAAACCCAAAACGGATCCCAACAGTTTTCTGATCAAAATGAGTGACTCCCCGAATTCAAGTGAGTGTGCTGCCGCCATCAACGGTCAGAGGTGCTTCTTTTGTGGAGGATCCCTTCATCCCAGAGCCCACTGCCCAGCCAAGAAAGCCTCGTGTTCCAACTGTCAGAAGGTAGGTCATTATGCTCGTGTCTGCAAGTTACAAAGAAAACGATAGAACAGTAATGGTAAATCAACTAACTCTAATCTTGTAGCTGGAATAGTCCAAGACACCCTCACATGGTCCACCACTGCTTCCATGACAGGGGTCGCTGTGGCTGCAGCTTCTCCTGCACTACGAAGTGTTTACAGAACGGTCCTACCTGTAGAACTGAATGGAGGCGAGGCCCTGGACGGGCTGGTCGACACTGGAGCATTCAAAATCTTTATAGATGCCAAAGTAGCTAAGGCTATGAACTCAGTGACTCGTTCTTCAGCCTGCAGCATAACCATGGCTAATGCCAAACAAACAATGAAACTTAAAAAATGTTGCAATTACGATTTAACCGTAAGTGGAAGAGTATACCCTGAGTTCTGTCTGCACTTGATGGATGATTGCGTGGCTCCAGTCGTTTTGGGACATGACTTCCTACAGTTACACAGGCAAGTCAACGTAGACTTTGGTGGGACGCTACCGCCTTTGGAGCTAAACATCCAGTCACCTTGTGCTCTGATAGCAGCTCAAATTGAACTCCCAGCCATCTTCGACAACCTGACAGTCGACTGTCACCTGATACAGGTGAAATCCAGAAGGTATTCCAAAGAGGACTCCGATTTCATCAAGAGAGAAGTAAAAAGGCTGCTAGAGGAGGGCATCATCACACCGAGTCGCAGTTCGTGGAGAGCTCAAGTAGTAGTCGTCGATCAGTGTGACAAGAAAAGATTGGTCATAGATTATTCACAAACCAAAAACAGATTCACCAACCTAATTGCTTATCCTGTTCCATGGATCACCGAGATGATTAAGAAAATTTCTACTTACCGCTACTTCAGCTCCATAGAATTGAAGGCAGCATATCATCAGATACCATTGAACACTACTGATCAGAAATTCATGGCGTTCGAAGCGGATGGAAGGCTGTTCAAATTCACGAGTTTGCCTTTTGGAGTAACCAACAGGGCTTCCTGCTTTCAGCAAGTTCTCGACGAAATTATTGTTAAGGAACACCTAGAGGGTACGTTCGCCCACATAGATGACATCACGGTCTGCGGTCACACACGAGAAGAACACGACAGAAATCTGAAACGCTTTCAAGAAACTGCATTAAAGTATGGACTTACCATAAATGACAAGAAAAGTGTTTATGCTCAAACATCAATCTCAATTTTGGGCCATGTAGTGAATGATCACCAAGTCCTACCTAACCCAGAGAGAATGCGTCCGTTGCTGGAGATGAACCCTCCGGACAGTACCCCTAATCTCAAAAGAACGCTGGGACTCTTATCCCACTATGCGAAGTGGGTACCGAACTTCTCCCAGAAAATTTGACCTTTAGTCGAAATGAAAACTTTCCCGATGGCCAAATCCACAGAACAAGCACTCAAAGAACTGAAGAATGAAATATCTCGAGCTCCACTAGCTGCTATAGATGATGAAGCAGTCTTTGTAGTCGAAACAGACACCTCTGCTGATGCTGTTGCAGCCTTATTGACACAAGAAGGAAAATTGGTGGCCTTCTTTTCTCGCTCGCTCTCAGAATCGGAGAAACGACAATCGGCAGTGGAACACGAAGCATGTGCTATCATAGAAGCCATCAAGAAATGGTGACACTTTCTGCTAGGACGTAAATTTAGACTCATAACTGATCAGCAGTCGGTGCGTTTCATGTTTGACACCAAGAACCATGGCAAAATCAAGAATGAAAAAATAATGCAGTTGAAGCTGGAATTAAGTTGTTTCAACTTCGACATCACATACAGACCTGGATCAAAGAATAAAATAGCAGATGCTCTCTCTCGTGCCTCGGGATGTGAGGCTTCACTTACCTGTACTCAAGGAGACAAGCTGACTCAGCTTCACGAGCACCTATGTCATCCAGGAATCAGAAGGATGACCCACATCATATGAGAGAGAAACTTACCCTTTACGATTGAAGAAGCTCAGACTGTCATACATAAATGTCAAACCTGTGCTAAGATCAAACTTAAGTTCTCCAAAGAAACAGGAACGTTGATAAAAGCTACCAGGCCATTTGAGCGTCTGGCTATCGACTTCAAAGGTCCGATGACGTCCACCACAAAGAACAGATACATTCTCAACATAATCAACGAGTACAGCAGATTTCCGTTTACCTTTGCAACAGAAGACACCTCAGTGAGTACCACCATTAAATGTTTGTCTACTCTCTTTTCAGTTTGGGGCCTACCCGAGTACATTCATTCAGACAGGGGACCTGCTTTCCTGTCTTCAAAGTACCAAAAGTCCCTTCATGACTGTGGAGTGGCTACAAGCTACTTGTCTGCGTATAACCCCCGTGGCAACGGCCAGATCGAGAGAGCCAATGGAACCTTGTGGCGCACCGTAAGGCTAGCTCTCGCTTCTCTCTCCCTCCCTATAGAAATGTGGGAGGCTGTCCTGGATTAAGCATTACACAGTATGAGGTCCCTTCTGTGCATCGCTACCAACCAAACACCGCACGAGCCCATACTCCTGCACCCCAGGGAAACAACATACGGGCAGGCGGCTCCATCGTGGATGACGGAAAATGAGCAAGCTTTTCTCAAGAAAACGGTTTGGAAATCCAAGTATGAACCTGAGGTCGAGGAAGTTAGACTCCTGCATGTCAACCTACAATGGGTTAATGTTGCGCACCAAGATGGCAAGGAATCCACTGTGTCGACTCGTCACCTGGCTCCTGCAGCTAAAGTATTTAGTTCAAAGACCTGTCACGATAAAGGAAGCTGTCATATCTTCAACATGCGAGAGAATGGTAAGACTCCCATCAATCAAGGAACACCCCTCCCGCCTGGAGACCCCAGCCTGAGAACGGAAAGATCGAGTGGATACAGAACAAGTCCAGGGGAGGGAGCCTGCAACTGAACTGCAACAAACCACAGAACCACTAACTCCAGGAAAGGCACCGTCGAAAGGAACACCTGCAGAAACGCCAACCCCAGAGGCACCTCAATGCACAAGTCGCACTAGGTGCCCTCCTGGCTATCTCTCAGATTTTGTCCTAGATGAGTGGGGTTAGTATGGGTGGTAAGTGTCCTTATGTCAATGTGTTCATTATGAATTTTTAGTTATAAGGCCCATTGTTACCAATGTATTTTTTAATGTAAGTAAGATGAGCCCAGTTATCGAATAAAATAAGTACTAATGAGGTTTGTAATGTGAATGATATAAAATTTATAATGCCAATAAGGTGAGCTTTGTAATGCAAATGCGATGTGAGAAGAATTGCAGTTGGTGTGAAATCTGAGTTTTATCATGATGCGAATGTATACTGTACTTTATATTCTTCTTCTCTGTGGGGGTGAATGTGGTGTGAATTGGTAACTGTGACTACTGGTGTTTACATGCTTGCTTGGCAACATTGAGTCTCTAAAGGTGCGTCCACATGGTCGAACATTGTCTGTAGGCCAAAACTGTTACCATATCGAAATTCAAAAAGAATGACGTCATAAGCGTTGAAATGGGGGAAGTTGATATGGTAACAAACAGTGGTACCAGATGAAATTAAAACAGAATGACGTCATAAGCGTTGAAATGAGGGAAGTTGATATGGTAACAAACAGTGGTACCAGATGAAGTTGACTACCAGGATTTCTACTCCTTTTACCAGACAGACTGGAAGAAATGTCCGAAGCTGATGTCCGCTGGTATTTCTGTTATTTATGCCAGTGTTATAGTCTGTACTCGAGAATCAAGAATTAGTTATCAGCTTCAAGTAGGGAGCATCATAACCACAGTGTACCATAAAATTAAAGCACAATTCAATAAATTAGATTATGCAGCATGATTATTCCTAATCTTTTGAGATCAATGGAATGGTACATGGAAGGACTAGTTGCAATGACGGAGTGAAAAGAGAAGCCATTCATCCATTTTCATGGAAACTTAAATTGATTATGAATCAGACTTTAAAAACTATATACTGATCAGCCCAAACGTTTTATACATTGTAACGGAGAACCTAAAACCTTTTATAACTAAGCAGGAGGAAGCACTTTCCAGAAGCCCGTCTGGAGGCATTACAGAATCACATACGCCTGACTTAAAATAACCTATCAGTGAACTGAGGATGTTATTGTTATTAAAGTGCAATGTATAGCCTATATTATTCCAAAAAATAACTGTTTGAGACTTATCATACTTCAGATTATCTGTTTTTGACTGAATCCAAATTGTTTCAGTGATAAAGATAAAATGTTCAAAATTTCTTTCCCCTTTTTTTCAGAGAGAGAGAGAGAGAGAGAGAGAGAGAGAGAGAGAGAGAGAGAGATTACGTATTTTCCTCAAGATTAAACACTTCTTCGAGCAAATGTGACTTTGGTGTCCATAATTGAAACAGATTCTGTTATAACATACTCGTATATGGAAACGCTATAATTTGGTTGTGCAAAGGTCTTCTGTACCAACCTCCGACTTTTTTTTTATTTCTCTAATTTGCGTAGCTCTTCTTTGTAATGACCCATTATGGATTCCATATTCTTTTCGACTTGTAAACCAGTTACAGACATTCCACTTCTCGGAAATTCTGACGTTATTTTATTTATTGCTGCTACACGTTTATTTCTGTCTTTCTAAACACTTTCTTTGAAGTTTTGTAAGCATGGGCTCTGCCAGTACTGTTTGATTAGCAACTGGGCCTCTCTTTAGTCAGGTTTCCTCCGTAACTGGATTACAACTAGTAATATTTACAGGGAAGGTGATACCTAATCTTCTAAAAGTTAAAGTTAATCCAGTAAACAAGTAGAACTCCGTCTATAGTGCCACACCGCCTACGGAGAGTGTCTGAAGCTCGGACTCTACGAACACAGGCATACAACACTTGGTGCTCATTATTGACGTTACTGGCGCTTCTTTCACAATGTTAACTGGTAACAATTTTGTTCGACGGACACTGTTCGACCGTGTGGACGCACCTTAACACTGTACCAGCTTGGCCAACACCTTGCCACATTTTTAAGTCGAATAAAGCCAACGTTCCAGAAACTGTGTTTGGTATTCCACAGATACTTAAAATACTAGAATAATATAGCATACAAAAAATTAATCGAAGTAAATACATAATGCAAGTAATAATAAAAACTTATGAAATGAATCTCTCAAGTACATTTCCGGAAATAGTCAATACACAGGAGTTCGTTCAAATTATAAACCAAGGTTGGGCCTAACACCGGTCTTTCGTCAGGGGTCGCCATCTCCTGTGTAATTAAATGGTATTATTTCATTAAGATTGGCTTCCCTGCCCTTCATAACTGATGATTCTTTTACCTTGATTAATAGTGAACTGGTTAGCATGTCTCTAAAAGAGGCAGCGGTCATCAAAATTTTCCTTCGAAATTCTATAATTCTTTGACAAAATAATCAGAAAACCTTAAAGTCATTAACAGTAAAGACAGATTATATTGTAGTTCAACCCTTTTCCTCCACCCCACTATAGGCATTTAATTTTTTGACACGCAGGTGTGAAAAGATTAAGTTCTTTGACAGATAATCAGAAAGTAGTTACCAGTAAAGACAGAATAAATCTCGGTCTGTTTTCTCTAAGGTTAATTTTACATTTGTGCGTGTGTGTGTGTGTGTGTGTGTGTGTGTGTGTGTTTGTTATCTCAATGCTTAATATTTGAGGTGATATTCATGATATAAACTCACATGTTAGAACTTAACTTTATTATACTGTGTGGGAATACCACAACAACAATACACGCCGACAGCTAGCGGTGGCATTAGAAGTCATGGAACCGTTGGTAGCGTTCTCATGCAATACAATTAGCATCATAATCACTGAATGATAATTATTAATAATATAACATCTTTTCTTCTTTTAGATTAAATTTACTTGGATGGACTATTAGTTAGAATAATACACTGAATTTACTGAATTAGGGCCATAATCAGCTCTAAAAGTTATTGACATTCAAAATATTGTGCACTATAAAAGATATTGGGGTTTTATCTGTTCAAAACATAAAATATTCACTCTTGGTATGAAGTTAGACATGCAATTCAAAAATATATACATAATATCGATACGGTTCATAATAATATTTATATGACATTAAAGAAAATGCGTTCAAAATCAATACATTTCATAATCAGAATACTTAGAGGGTAACTTATTTTAGGCTGATCTTGTTTGTCTGTCACTTTCAGCTTTATTTTCCACTTTCACAGAGGTTTCAATTTCATTGCCAATAAGGTCAATAGTTACTATTTCATTTACCTTAGGCATATGTACATCACTTGGTTTTTTTTTTTTTTTTAACTGAACTCCATTCATTCTAAACAGCTTGCCTTCACTTTCAATTAGATAAAACCTTTTATCTAATCGTTCCACAACTTTTCCCTTTTCCCAGTCCTTTTTGCCCAAAACATAAGGTTTAAGACGTACATTATCTCCATGCAAAATACTTAAATCTTTAGAATTTTTATCATAATAGAATTTATTCTTGGCATTTTTTATTTTCTTCTTTTCCTTAGCCAACTCTAAATTTGCATTTTGATTTTCAAGTAACTTAGATAACATTGGTAATTTGGTAAGTGTTCTCCTACCTAGGCTATAGCCTACAGTACTATGATGGGCTGGCGTCTTTATCACTATGGTCCAAAAGGGGTAGATAGGGATCTTTATTACTTTCAATAGCTTTTCTAATTAAACGTTTGGATGTTTTCACTGCAGATTCGACCATACCATTAGATTGAGCATATGCAAGGCTACTTGTACTATGCTCGAAATCATAATCAGTTGCAAACTGTTTGAAATTCTCATTTACAAATTGGGGTCCATTATCACTAATCAATACACAGGGCAAAATGAGATTTTAGTTTTCTAATCACTGTACTCTCTGGTGTGTTTTCTAGGTAGTCAATTTCCCAAAAATTGCTGAAATATTCAACAGTTACAAGATAATTATGATTTTTGATACGCATTAGATCAACTCCAACCGTTTGCCATGGTCGATCAGCAATTTCATGATTAATTAAGGTTTCCTTTTGTTGAGCACAAGGGAATTTAATAAAAATTTCACATGATAAGATGAACTGCTTTATATCAGAGTTCATTCCTGGCTAATAGATATATTCTCTGGCTCTCCATAGACGCCCCTCAATTCCCATATGTGCTGAATGAACGACCTGCATTATCTTATGTATGAGGTTTAATGGAATGACTATTCTATTACTCTTAAAAATTAACCCATCTTGAACTGAGTAATCATCCTTGGTATGACTGTAGGCTTTGACTTCATTTGGTATCTTATCATTTCCTTCTGGCCAACCTTTTAAGCTTAATAACTTTAAAACTTGTAAAGTCTCATCCTAGTCTGTTTCATATTTAATTTCATCAAGAAGCTCTTTTCTCACTGGCAAATAATCAAGCATGTTAACTTGCTCAAATTCACTTTCTTTATAATTATCTAATGGCAAATAAGATCTCGAGAGTGCATCAGCCACATACATTTCCTTACCTTTTTTATGTATGATTTCAACATCGTACTGTAAAATGTTAAGCAGCATTTCTTGCAGTCGCTTGGGAGCATTACACAAGGGTTTCAAAACAATAGGCCTACTAACAATAGGTTTGTGATCACTTTTGTCAGGACATCGTTTTCCCAGTTGTGTTTCCTTCCCCTAGACACACTTCTACAAATTTTAATTTTATTATTTGTACCACACAGTGGCTTTTTATCTCATAATGTTGCGCTCTTTGACAGCTTTGTTTTAATGTATATAATTGTATATTTCCTTAGGCTACCGCCTTATTGTTTAATAATTTGTCTTGTATAAAAAGCACAATGATTTTGGCGGTTGGAGCAGGTTACTTTTCCATCCGCACTCTGTAACTTAGTGACCATTGCAAGTTTAGTGGTCCGTCAGTCTCTCTCCATTCGTCTTGCTGTCCTCACAACTGGTGACCCCGGAGAAGTTGTTAACACATAGCAGTTTTGGCTTTCCATTAACGGACTAATTACGGCTGCGTTTCCTTCATATATCTCCTTTTGCCATTAACGTTTAACGTCTTTTGGCTTTATCCCACACTTAATTTTTTTATCGTGAGGCACCAACGATGAGTATATCTGACATAACCAGCTCATGCTTTTGGACCGATACATCAACGGACCATGACGAAACCACCCAGCCCATTGTGCCCAGCAACCACTTAGCTGCGCCCAAAGTCAAGCTGCCACCGTTCTCACAGCATAACACCGCTTCCTGGTTTCTAAGGGCGGACGTACTCATCAGGGTGGACAAGCTAAACAACCCCTGCGCCAAAGCTGACATTGTCCTGACCTCCATTGCTGAGGAGGTGTTAAACAAGATCTCCCCATGGCTTGACGCTCACTCCAGTCAGGTATCCTACGACGACCTGCGAACTAAACTAATTAATATATACTCACTTTCCGTTTCAGCAAGGGCAGAGAAGGTCCTTGATCTCAGCAATAGATCCATGGGCGACACCTCCCCCGTAAAAGCGTGTGATGAACTGGTTGGACTTCTCATGCTGCCCGAGACCGATGCCAATGGACGACGGCGCAAGATAAGCCTATCTCGTGAAATATTCCTTCGACGCCTTCCGCAGGACATGAGAGCCCAGCTCACCGATACTGACAACCTGCCAATGAATGACCTCCTGTCGAGGACACAGAAGTTATATGAAGCTTCCAAGGCCTCCCGTCTTGGCGCATCATCCTCCTTCAGCTGCTCATCCCTCGGCTCCTCGGTGGGGCCCTCTGTTGAAAATGAAATCCTCGCCCTGACGAAGAAGAAACCTCCGCAGCTGATGCAGCAGAACCATAGACCAAACCCGACTTGGTGCTTCTACCACCAGCAGTTTGGTAGCAACGCAATGAAGTGCAGGGCCCCCTGCAAGTTCCCGAAGAAACTTTGACGCCAGCCACCGCCGTCATCGACCATGGCCGTAGTAGCAGATCGCAGCAAGATCTGATTCTACAAGATCGGCTTATGGTTGATACCGGCTGTATGCAGTCAACATTTCCTCCCTCACCGACGGACCTAAACCGTGCACCGAGCAGTGATGCTCCCTCGTTCATCGCCGCCAACAGATCTCCCATACAGTGTTATGGGAATAGGGTGCTGAAAATCTCAATCATGGGCCGATTTTACTCTTGGCCCTTCGCCATCGCTGACGTCAGACAACCCTTCCTTGGCGCAGACTTCCTGGCTCCCAGTGGTCTACTCGTCGACA
This sequence comes from Palaemon carinicauda, assembly GCF_036898095.1. Lineage (NCBI taxonomy): Eukaryota > Metazoa > Arthropoda > Malacostraca > Decapoda > Palaemonidae > Palaemon > Palaemon carinicauda. The sequence continues at coordinate 103,532,358 of NC_090726.1, forward strand.
TCGCCGGGAAACGACTCATCGACACCGGGACATGCCGAACCTGCCCACTGAGAGCTGGTCCTGGTATCACACTCATCTCCGCCCCCGTAGCGCTGCCCTTCGTCAGGAATTCCCCGACGTCTTTAAGCCGGAACTTCGATGGTTGCCGCGGTCCCCTCCCCCCCAAGCACGGGGTCTACCACCACATCAACACAACGGGACCTCCCACGCACGCCAAGTTCCGCTGCAGAAGCTGAGAGATGCTAAGCGTGCCTTCGAAGACATGGAACGGATGGGCATATGTAAGAAGGCTTCCAGTCCTTGGACGTCTCCTCTCCACATGGTGAAGAAACTGGACAGGACATGGAAGCCCTGCAGTGACTACCGGCACCTTAATCTCATCACAACGCCAGACCACTACCCTCTGCCGAACATGCAAGACCTGACCAGCGACCTCCATGTGGCAAATATTTTTACTAATGTAGACCTTCTTAAATCATACTTTTAGGTTCCTGTGTTCCCAGAGGATGTGCCTAAGACAGCCATCATAACGTCGTTCGGCTCCTACACCTTCTCATATTCAAGGTCGGGGCCACGTTTCAGTGATTGATGGACAGCATCCTGGGCGACCTGCTGTTCTGTGTCTGCTACGTGGACGACATCTCAATCTTCTCCAGGACGAAAGAGGATCACTGGAGACACGTCTGCGCTGTGCTGAAACACCTTTAGGAGAACGGTTTGATTGTGTGCTTCTACAAGTGCACATTTGGCACCGAGTGGGTGGCCTTCCTTGGACGTCAAATATCCGCAGCGGGCGTGAAGCCCACATCGACCAAGGTAGGCGCCGTGAAAACCTTCCCAACCCCAACGACCTTCTGGCACCTTTAGGAGTTTTTAGGGATGGTAAACTACTACCGTCGCTTCATGCCCAACATCGCCCACATCCTGACTCTCCTCAACGACGTCCTGAAGGGAAAAGCCAAGTGGCTCGTCTGGGGTCCCCTGCAGCAATGCGCCTTTGACAGAATGAAGGCCGCCCTCGCCATAACCACCATCCTGGTGTACCACGATGACAGTGCCCACCTGAAGTTGACTACTGACGCCAGCAACGTCACCTGCGGTGCGGTCCTCAAACAGATCGTCAACGGTAACGCGCAGCCCTTGGCCTTCTTCAGCAAGAAACTCAAACCTGCGGAAACCAGGTACAGCACGTTTGAAAGGGAGCTCCTCGCCATCTACCTCGCCGTCTGCCACTTCAAATACATGCTTGAAGGTACCCCTTTCACCATCGCGACGGACCACCAGCCCCTGATCCATGCTTTCACAAAGTCTTTAGACGCATGGTCCTCTCGTCAACAACGACACCTGGCAGCCATCGCAGAATTCGACTGCACTATTAGCTACATACCGGGGAAGAAGAACCCCGTCGCCGACGCCCTCTCCAGGATCGAGATCAACGCAGTCCACCTGGGGATCGACTTCCCCAACCCAAGAGACAATTCGGACACATCCACGTGGACATCATGGGACCTCTGCCACCTTCAGGTTCGGCAAGATACCTCCTGACGATTGTCGACCGCTCCACTAGATAGTAAGAAGCAGCTCCGATGTCTGATGCAACCACCCATGCCTGCGCCAAAGCTCTCCTGTCGAGTTGGATCAGCCGCTTCGGTGTTCCCGACGATATGATAGACCGAGGTTCTGCCTTCTTGTCAGAGATCTGGCTCTCTCTGGCAAACCTGATGGGAACAACACTCCACAGCACCACGGCATACAACCCTGCAGCGAACGGCATGGTCAAGAGAACTCATCGCACTCTCATGGCAGCCCTGATGGCGAGATGTACGGACGAACATTGGAAAGCGCAACTCCCATGGATCCTCCTTGGTCTTCGCACCGCTCCCAGTGAACCTTCCCCTGTGGAGAAGGTCTACGGCAAGGCGCTTACAGTCCTTGGTGAGTTCTTCCCTGCAACTACCGACAACACTAAGCTGAATCACGTGAGAGAGATCGCTGGGAAATTCAGGCCATGCCTGAAAACATACGAGGACAGGACCAGACACCACATGCCCAAGAACCCAGACGACTGTGACTACGTCTTTATCCGGGTTGATGCTCAGCGCCAGCCCCTGACTAGACCTTATTGCGGCCCTTACAAGGTTATCAGAACAACAGCCAAATCTTTTCTCTTTAATGCCCACGGACAAGAAGATTGGACGACGATCGACCGATTAAAACCAGCGCTCCTTGAAAGCAATGAGAAGATCACCACGGGCCCTGGTAGACCCAGGATTCCGCCTCAGAACAAATCATCCACCAAGAGGGAGGAAACCACTCAACGGCAAAAGAAAACGATTCCTCCGAAGCAGAGCAACCTTCCCCTCCGTTCAAGCACCAGAGGGGAACTACGTTGCCCTTTACGATACAGGGATTAATCGCATCAACTCTCTCCGATTCCCGCTGTCTGAAGGGTGAGTACTTGTAAGGACATCGTTTTCCCCATTGTGTTTCCTTCCCCTGGATACACTTCTGCAAATTGTAATTTTATTATTTGTTCCACGCAGTGGCTTTTTGTCTCATAATGTTGCACTCTTTGAGAGCTTTGTTTTAATGTATATAATTGTATATTTCCTTAGGCTACCACCTTATTGTTTGATAATTTGTCTTGTGTAAAAAGCACAATGATTTTGGCAGTTGGAGCAGTTTCCCTTCTGGGGGTACTTTTCCGTCCGCACTCTGTAACTTAGTGACCGTTGCAAGTTTAGTAGTCCGTCAGTCTCTCTCCATTCGTCTTGCTGTCCTCACACTCTCAACAATTACCTTGTGACACTAGACATACTCATGAAATTTTCCAAGACTAAAGACAATAGCAAGTGTTTCCTTTTCTATTTGTGCATACCTTTTTTCGGTTTCTTTTAAAGCACGGCTAGAAAATGTTTTATACCCTTAGCCTGGCACCTTTCCAAAAATTTGATTAGCTTACTATCATGGTCTTTAACAGCTTCCTCATACGTTTCACCTACACTATAAATTAAGACACCATCAACAATACATACAACACCATCAAGATTCTCAAGATTTAAGAGTAACTGTTTTTGGAAAATCTCACCACTAATATTTAAACCAAATAGTAGTCTGAGCCAACTGTAGCGACCAAAAGCGGTTTGAAAAGTGGTTTAAAAACTAGATTGGCCAAATCAAAAGATAAAAAAATCCTTTGTCTTTGACAGTTGAGGAAGATTATATCATCAATTATAGGGATAGGATGATGTTCCCCTTTCAAAGACTTGTTTAAAGCTTGTGAATCAATACAAATTCTTAAATCCTTATTTTTCTTTTCAGCTACAACTATCCGACTCACCCAGTCAGTATGTTGGTCAACTTTAGATATCATTTTATGTTTTTCCTTTTCATTTATTTTCTTATATACTCTGTTTTTAAGGTTAATTGGAACTCTGCATATAGGAATCACTACTTGTTCTGCATTTGGGTCAATGGTTGGTCTAACAACATTTTGAAATGAACCCACATCAGTATTAAATACATTGTTATGTTTATCAAGTACATCTTTAGTTGCAGAAATATTTTCATAATTAACTGTGATAAGTCCCATTTGTTCTGATGTTCTTCTACTTAATAATGGAGTGTATTTACAATCAACCACCAAAGATTCTAGGTTGCATTTCTTCCTATTCTTGCAATTTCTAATTACTAACCTGCACTTTCCCTTAGTCCTAACTGTGTCTAAAGTCCACACTTTTAGGGTGGTGTCACAAGGCTTTAAATTGACATTAGGAATTAGATATTGAGGAATTAAATTTACGCTAGCTCCACAATCTACCTGAAATTTGATTACTTTACTATTAACTTTAAAATCAGCTTCAATTAACTTATCCTTTTTACTAGACACTTTAAGCAAATATTCACATTCAGATTCATCTGAATTACTCACATCAAAGTCATTGTCATTACCTGCTTCATATTTTTTTTTTTTTTTTACTTTTGCATTTAGAAGCATAAAGATTATATTTACTACACTTTGAACTTTTCTTACCATAAGCTAGACACTTTTCCTTACGCCATTCATATTTTTCCCCACAAAATTTGCAAGGGCACAACCTATTTGTAGAAATACTAGGCCTACCTTCATTATTTTCATGCCTAGGCATACCATCGTCGTCTCCGTCGTGTCTGCTACCAATAGTCTTCTCCCATCTAGGTTTTTTTCTCACTTTAGCAACGCTGTTATTGGTCTGGCGAGGAGTAGGCTTGATGACGTCCATCTGCCTTTTGCTTGCTTGAGAGACCACACACAAATCCAATGTCTTCTCAAGGGTAAGGTCTTCAACTTCAAATAATTTCTGACCATACTTGTCCTCAGTGCATCCAAACACCACTTGATCCTTCAACTGCTTATCTGCATAGTTGCAGTTCTTCACAAGAATTTTCACTCTGAGAACATAGGTTTCGAATGTCTCGTTTTTTTCCTGCATACATATCCGAAACTTATACCTGGCTAAAAGTTCATCCGTGCGCAGCGAAAAATAGATGTCAAATTTCGCCAGGACATCCATCAAAACGTTAGCTGGATTAGGGTAACCGGTTGCTGGAGTTGGGAATTCGAAATAGTTGTAAATCTGTAGAAGTTCTTCACCTCAAATATTTCAAAGTAGGGCCACCTTAGTCTCTTCACGTTCATTGTCCTTCTCAGAAGCAAGTAAATAAATCTCGAACCATTGCTTGAAAGACTTCCATCCACGTTTGTTGTCGGCCCCTAGGCTAGCAGTGAATTTTGCTGGGGCTACAAGACATTCCGTCGACGAAGCCATGTTTGCCGGTTGGGAACACTCACTATTTTAGGCATAATACACACAATCTGAAAGGCCTATGCTATATAATAGTTGCTTTGTGAGTTCTATATGTTTTCCATCCTGCCGCTGATCACCATGTCTTGATGCTTAAAATTAGAGGTGATATACATGTTAGAACTTAACTTTATTGTACTGTGCGGGAATACAACAACAACAATACACGCCGACATCTGGCGATGGCATTAGAAATCATGGAACTATTGGTAGCGTTCTCATGCAATACAAATAGCATCATAATTACTGAATGATAATTATTAATAATATGACACGTGTGTTTGTGTGTGTGTGTGTGTGTGAGGGAGAGAGAGAGAGAGAGAGAGAGAGAGAGAGAGAGAGAGAGAGAGTTTTATTTTCTAATCTTTGCTATTTAGCATGAGGTTTTAGAAGATTGTAATTTAGTTATATTCAAACATTACAAAAATGTCCAACTGAAAATTATTTAGCCTAAATTGCTTACAATAATTATTACAGCTCGTGGATTGAGACCAGATATCTATTTAAAAGAAAATTAAAAAAAAAAAAAATTCCACTACTACAACTAAAAACAGCACATACTGTATGTTTAACTGCATTGGGTATGACGCATTGGCCCCAACGTTCGATCGCAAAGTGACGTACAGTGAGCCCTCGCTACTTCGCGGTTCAACCATCGCGAGTTTTTTTCATAACCCATATATATATATACATATCGCGGATTTTCCGGAAATTTCGAAAATACCGCGATATCTGAAGACCCCAAATACGATATTTCGTTACCTGTAATTCCATTAATACTGTAATTAGTAATATCTGCTCTTACTGATTGTTCATTGCATTACATATGACATATAATTCAGCACAGAAAGAAATAAAACACGAAAAGAGAATGTGATCATACGATAATTCAGTACTGTATACAGTACGTAGCAAAATTAAATCAAACATGAAACGCAAATCAGATGCAGTCATACCATATTAGAATGGTGTAAGGCTGCTGTTAGCTACTACTGTACTACAAATGTAATGGATGTGCTTCTTTTCCATGAATCTTTTGTATGTATACATACGTAGTACTGCATCCAATAATATTCTTTGTTGCAAAAATCACATCTCGATAAGCGTACGAGAGAGAGAGAGAGAGAGAGAGAGAGAGAGCATATCCTACAACAAAACAAGCGTAAAATAGCGTACGTAAAGCTGTATTATTATTATTGTTGTTATTATTATTATTATTGTTGTTGTTATTAAAATTATTATTGTTATTATAATTATTATTATTATTATTATTATTATTATTATTATTATTATTATTATTATTATTACTGTACAGTATACGTAGGGTACCTTGTACTTTGAATTGGTAACCTATGTAGCATATAAGACGGGTTGTGATTGGTTCAAGCGCTGATAGATGACGAATCAGAACCCAAGTTTTGTTATCTAGCCTGTGATTGGTGTTTTACCCGCATCTCCAACCCGCAGCATCTACGTATTCGCGGTCACTTTGTCTCCCGCCGTATCGCTGTGTAGATGTTGTTAAGTTATTGTGGACTTTAATCTGTGGTGTGCGTGACTATTTTAAGTTGAACTTTTTGTTGAACTTTCTGTTAAACCCTACTGTACAATGCCTCCCAAGCGTTCTGCTTCTACTAAGGCTGGTAGTGAGCCTAAACGCCACCGAAAGATGATGACGATTGCTGAGAAGGTGACGCTTCTCGATATGTTAAAAGACGGTAGAAGTTACGCGGCCGCAGCCCGCCATTTTTGAGTCAACGAATCCACCATTCGCTACATCACGAAGGACGAGGCGAACATTAGAAAGACGGCTACCATCACCTTTAGCAGATCAGCGAAGCGAGTCCTTACCACGAGTAATAAAACGATCGTACGCATGGAAGGTGCTTTAGCAGTGTGGATTGCCGACTGCCGGAAGAAGAACATAGCCTTGGATACGAACACCATCCGAACCAAGGCTTTGAGCTTGTATGAGAATTTTGCGGCAAAGGAACCTCAAGACGACGATGGCGACCGTGCTGAAGAAGATGATGATGTAGATGAACCTCAACCAGGGACATCCACTGATTCCCAGCCTCAGAAACGTTTTTCCGCCAGCAAAGGATGGTTCGCGAAGTTTCAGAAACGCTTCGCCCTGAAAAGCGTTTCCCTGCATGGCGAGGCTGCTTCCACTAACAATGCCGCTGCTGAAACTTACGTGAACCAGACGTTCAAGAATATTATCGCCGAAGGTGGATACAAGCCGGAACAAGTGTTTAATATGGATTAGACCGGCTTGTTTTGGAAGAGAATGACGTCGCGAACTTTCCTGTTCAAAGAAGAAGCCAAAGCCTCTGGCTTTAAAGCATTCAAGGATCGCGTTACCCTCGTGATGTGTGGCAATGCTGCTGGATTTTTGCTAAAGCCGGGGCTTATTTACAAGTCGAAAAATCCTCGCGCTTTGAAAAATAAGAATAAGAATCTCCTTCCCGTGTACTGGATGCATAATCCAAAAGCATGGTTCCACCAGTGTTTCATCCCGCAAGTCAGCAAATATCTCGTAGAGAAGGGCTTGCCATTCAAGATCCTTCTCCTTATGGATAACGCTGGTGGACACGCAACTGATCTGTCGCATGAGGGCATTCAGGTTGAGTTCCTGCCACCCAACACCACGTCATTAATTCAACCGATGGACCAGGGGGTTATCAGGGCGTTCAAGGCCCTCTACACGAAGAATACCTTGGCGGACCTCGTTGCATGTGTGGATGCTGCCCAAGATGATGAGGATGAAGATTTTAACTTGAAGGCATACTGGCGGCAGTACACCATAGCCAAGTGCCTGCAGAACATTCAGAAGGCACTGCAAGAAATGAAACCTGCAACCGTGAATGCGAGCTGGAAGAAGTTGTGGCCCCAGATCGTTTACGACGACGAGGGATTTACTCCGTCGGAAATCCAACACTCTGCAATACGCAAATCTGTGCAGTTGGCTGCGATAATTGGAGGTGACGGGTTTGGCGACATGACGACTGAAGACGTCGACGAGTTGTTGGACTGCCATTCCCAGCCGCTAACTGACGCAGACCTAGAAGACCTGACGAAATCGGCCAGTGAAGAAGAGAGCGAAACACAGGAAGAGACCCAAGAAAATGTCGAAGAAACGGGCTTAACATTAGAACGGCTTGCCAAGGCCTGCAACCATGCGAAGGAGTTGAAAGAAATGTTGCAAGAGTGGGACGAGGATATGGTTCGGTCTATGCAATTCTGCAACAAGATCCATGAAGACATGACTCCCTACAGGATGCTCTTAGAGCGAAAAAACAAGCAGCGGCAGCAACTTTCGATCACAATGTTCTTCCAGCCTCGCAAAAAAGAGCCAGTTCCTCCTGCTAGTAAGTTGAAGAAGTTTCCCAGGAAGAAGTTGAAGAGGTGTCCCAAGAAAAGACACCTCCGTCTGAAGAGACGTAAAATACTATCATTGGCTGCACAGTAGAAGACATCATCAGCTTCATCATCATCATTTCTACTGTGCAGCAAATTCATCGCCATCATCATTCAAGTTTTTCTTGAACTTCTTTCATGGTGAGTACAGTAACAATCTTTATTTTTTACTTTAATATTCTAACATTTTAATATTTCTGCCTGTTTTAGTTTAGTACTGTATGCATTAAGTTAAAGGGAAGGTTTTAAAAGTCTGAAGAGTATACATGTTGTAACCTATCATTTTTTTTTTTTAAATTTACATTTACGTACGTAAAACAATCTCTCTCTCTTTCTCTCTCTCTCTCTCTCTCTCTCTCTCTCTCTCTCTCTCTCTCTCTCTCTCTCTCTCTCTCTCTCTCTCTCTCTCGTAAATTGTTTTCCTGCTTTGCTACGTACAGTTTGTACTGTATGATTTTATATAGATACGGTAAATAATATTTGTAATAACATATTTTCTAAAAGCTTTTACTAAAAATATCATTATTTATCACTTTCATCATGCACGTTAAATGCCTTCTTTGTTTACTGAGCGTGGTTGTTTACTGAGCGTACTTTATGACGCCGTCGTTTCAGGCGGCGTCATAAAGAAAAACATTTCATTTGGAAGTCCTAAGAAAAATTAAGTAAAACATTGGTAATAACAAAATCAACATGTTGTATAATCAATATAATCGATGCAAAAACTAACCTATACACAGATGTGTACACTAAATGCGTTTGTTTCTTCATTATGATCAGAGAAACGTAAACAAAACATTGGTTGCCATTTTTTATCGTACTTTTTGGCGTGTTTAGGAAACGTATGATATAAAATCGCCTTTAATATTTGTGCCTGTTTTAGTTTAGGGTACTGTAGTACATGCATTAAGTGTTCTGTACATTAAAGGGTAGTTTGTTAACAGTACTACGTACAAGGGAAGGTTTTAAAAGTCTGAATATACATGTTAAATAAATAGGTAAATATGGTGTCACTACTTCGCAGATTTTCACCTATCGCGGTCGGGTCTGGAACCTATCTACCGCGATAAACGAGGGTTCACTGTACCTATCCACAAGTCAAACCAGTCGTTAACGGGAACATGCATACATTAAACGTAAACACTAACATACGTACAAAAGACTCACGTTTTAATGGCTCTCGTCAGACGTACGCCTACCTCATACAGCCTATACTATCCCCGAACGCAAAAAATTGGCAATTTCGGCTTACGGGAGTAAATGGGAGCAAGATACATGAATGAGTGATCCAAGCATTAGACTCATGAGCCACTTCGTCGTCGGTAGGAGTGGCTCCTGTTGTCTCACTGGCAGGCAGTTGAATGACCTTGAGGTGTCTTCTGTTTCTTATCGATGGACGCCCACTACCATCTAGTCTTACAACGTACTGTCTATGAGGTCATTGCTCGACTATGATTCCCAGTCTGTCCCAGGCCTTAGTCATCTGGTTCTGAACCCTAATGTTCGTGTCTGGCTGCAGGGGCGTTAGCCTCCTGTCGGTGCCACTTTTAATTATCTTCTCATTTTTCTCTGCTACCTGAAGTTCTCTTTTTCTCTAATGGATCTTTTCCCGTGGTGGTCTTTCATATAATTGAGTTTTGTGGTTGGTACTCCACATAGCTGTCTGCCAGTTGCCAATTGTGTTGGAGATTTATTTATACCTCTTAAGGCGTGTTCAGGTACTGTAGCTTCACAACTAATACCTTGTCGTTGTGGAGGCTTCCAGTCCCGCTGATACTTGTTCTAATTATCCTCATTGCGGACTTAACTGTGGCCTCGGCTCTCCCATTTCACCGCGGGCAGAGGGCCAATGATAGCCGTATGTCAACTCTCCATCTTTTGTAGAAGGCCATCATTTCTTCGCTCACCAGGTTGGTACTGCAACCCGTAGGCAATTGCCCAGGTGCTCCCTAGTCAAGTGAAGTAATGCCTAAGTTTTGTCATAACCTTTGCAGATGAGGTGCCATTAAGGAAGTGGGCTATTTCTAGCCAGCCTGTAAGCCTATCACAATATGCCATATAGGCTACATGTGTCCTTCAAGCTGAAACAGGTCCATGACAGTCTGTTGGAACGGATACTACTCTGGGGCAGGGGTCATTTTCATGACTTCAGCCAGCAGTGATGGTGAGTGGGGGTCGCACGATGTACATTGTAAACGATAATGCTGGAGGTCACCCTTGATGCCTGGCCAATAGACCGAATGTCTTGCTATTCTCAACATTGTATCTAGGCCTTGATGTCCAGCATGAAGGCTGGCGGTTATTTGATGATGGAGCACTTCGGGAATGACAAGGCGGATGCAGCTGTCGTTGAAGCAGTATGTGACCAGGTTGCCAGATATAGATGGAAATTCTCTGATACCGTAGAAGGGCCTCAAACATGCAATTTCTTGAGATTTCTTCGGGTTCCAATCCCCTGTAGTCACTCAAGCGACTAGTAGCTGATATGCAGCGTCATCCAGGGCTGCCTCTTCAACAATTTTCTCGTAGGTTTTCCGTGATTGCTGAGACCATACCATTCGTTAACTCTTCATTAAAGCTTGCATCCCGTCTATCTGGCGCTGTTCTCAGGGCAGGAAATCGAGAGAGGAAGTCAGCAGCATGATTTCTCTTGCCTGGTAAGTATTTAATGTTGAAATTATACAATAATGTTTTCTCCTTTATTCTAAATAGTCTGGGGTTGGTAATATTGCGGAGACTTCTATTGCCTAGTAACTTGACTAAAGGGCGGTGGTACGTGACAATGGTCAAATTTGGGCAGCACAATAGGAATAATCGAACGTTTCTTAAGCACCAAGCCACCGCAATGGCTTCCCTCTCCACGGATGCATACCCAGACTTGGCTGGCGTGAGGAAATGACAGCCTTAAAGCGCTATTCTCCAACTATCTCTACAGCAGAAGAGGGTTTCAACAAAGGTTAATTGGTGTGAAGAATTTTCTTCACTCTTTTTCTTTCAATCGTATTTTTAGCTCTCTTCTACTAATACTATAGCTACCCCTTAAACGTTCTCTCCTACATTTAATTTTCTTTAAAGAAACATAGGGAGGACTAATCTAAACTTAAACATGTTGACAGTGGCGCACGCCATGCTCGTGACGTCACAGCGTAGATACGCACAACAGAGGGCCTTAGTGGTAACCCTGGCGTATGTTGGTTCTTTCCTTAAACTACGTGGCTCGAGATTAAATTCCTAAACTGAATTTTGATATAAATTTCAATACTGCTGAATTAATGCATCTTATATTTCTCAATACCAATTAAGGTTTGTTAATTTTAAGATGTATGCCCATCGCACCAGTCCATTGCTAATCAATCATTTAAACTATTAACTTTTAGCAAGCCAGATTAGGTAGGATTATTGTATATATAAATTCCCTTAGACCAGCAAGATTTCTCTAAGTATTTAGTACAAAATCCTGCCTCCTCTGCACTCCTTGCAACAATATATTGCCCTGTCCTGAAGTCCCGATATGGCACCCCCAATGGATTAACGTGCGCATCATGGCCGTCAACTGTCTGGAAAGGTGAAGCCAGGTGATATCTTCGACCTTAGTGTCGGCCCATTCGACGAGAAGCCGCCCTGGCCTACTGACCTGCCTGGTCAGTGAACCTGTGCACCTCTGGCTCACCACCTCTCCCAAAACGTGACTCACCAAGGAGTCCTGTGGCTGCCGGCTGGAGACAGTGAAGGAGTGGAACATGGGAACCATATTACCACAAAAAAGGATTCTTGGGGTGGGCCAGAAAAGAGTGCAAAGTGCAACCAGGTCAACGGGCATAGGACTAATCTTCAAAGGAGTGCAGGTACTACATCAATGGCCATTTAGTTATCCCCCATTTTTTAGCTTAGACTAATTTTAACTTGATAGGGAAACTGGCTTTTACACTATTCGGACTGTGTGCGGTGGGATTGTGTGTAAATATTTTTCAGTTATTATTTCTTGCTTGGAGACTAGCACAGTCTCTGGTTCACATGGGCCACGTGTCCGACCCCATTTTGATTATTCATTATTGTAGACCACGTGTCTAACTAACTAATTTTCATCATTTTGAATTACATTTTTATGATTCCATTTTGTCTTTGTTAAGATGTCCGTTTTCTTTTAATGTAAATTTGTGAATAAATCAATATTAGGTTAATTAAACCTCTTTCGTATTTTTGCTCCCTCATTTATTTTAATGTGTGAATTGAATAGTTGATCACGGGACAAAATACCCAATATTTAAAGAGTAATTCTATAGGTGGTAACAGCGAGGAACTTTGTATTTAATATATATGCTTCGAGGGTAAAGATCCTTATCTTTAAACTTTTAAACTACTTTACATCACTGTTCCCATTTTGGATTTTGTCTAACTACATTAACGTAAAATACCTGTCCAGCATCTCATTGGGGTAGCTGGGACGGAGTCGGAACAGAGCCTGAGAATGAGATGACTATAGACCTTACAAAGCTAGAGTAGGCCATAAATTACTTATATATTCTACGTGTGGAGTTCTCCGGCCTCTGGACAGTAAAATTTCCCCTTTTGTATTTGAGAGTGATTGTTAGTGAATTGTGACAGTAAAGTATTAGCAGGGCGTTTGTGCCCCGAGAGTAAGTGCTCATTATCCTCCCCTGTTGAACTTTATGTAACTGTTATAAGGAGACTTTCCCGGACTAAGTTCCCACTCAGAACATAAAAAATTCTCCACACGAGTGGTCCTTCGAACCGGATCTTTTACCTTTGACTTGTGAAGCATTAACGTAATTAATCAGCTTGATTAAGCATATAGTAACTCGCTGAATCACTTACCCACACGCACACAGCCAGTTTGTCGAATGTGTAAGGCCCAGACTTTAATTGGGAAGAGAAATTTGTAATCATCATGATCTTTTTGTATCGACCACGTGTTTAAGGAAAGAACTACGTAACCAGGTTAATTTGTTGCTTGAATGTTCTCTACAGAAAGACTAGAATTTGTCGTAGGAACTTCGCTTTGTCTCGGATCCGTTCACCCACGTGTTATGGCGGAATCCACTTATACCAGAAAGTTCTAAGCTACTTTGAACTAAGGTTTTTGTTGTTCAGACGCCCGTGTTTACTGCTCAGCTAGAGCGCCGGTGTACTCGTTCTGTCAACTAATTTTGCTAAATAAGCATCTAATTTGTAACATTTTGTACCTTGGTCTACCTTCCTTTGTGTCGTTTACCTTCCCTAACCAACCTTAGCCTTTCTAACTAACGTCCCCGTATACCTAGCACGTGTCCTTGTCCTAAAGAGCGAATTGGCGTAACATAATTTAAGTCTTCTTACGAGTAACGTAGAAACTTAATTTCACCAAGTCCGTTTCATTCCACGTGTTTGTTCCGAGATGGCGGATCTTGTTTACAGCCCAAACTAAGGGTGCGTAATTGTTTTCTACCGTAAGTAAATTACTGCGTGTAGTTCATTTAATTTCCTTTAGCGAGGAGATATTATTTTTGTCCTTTAGCAAGGATATTTTTGTTTTACCTCCGCGTGAGGGAAATCTCATTTTTGTTTAGCCTCCACGAGAGTGCACTTTAAAATCTAAGTCGTTGCCTCGTGCGCCTATCTACATTTTGAGTAGTTCAGTGGCTGCCCCAGTGCGCTCGTAATTGTGAAATTGTCACCACAGTGTCAGCCTCGACCTGTTATTTTAACTTTTAACTTAATACTTTGCATTCATAAGCCCATGTGCTTTCTAATGTTTTACTTTCCAGTAACTTGATTCAATCATTTATCGCCAGGTGCGTATATAATTCATTTTAGCAGTCTTTAAAGTCACATGACCTGGGCATCGTCTGCTTTGTTGGACCCGGTCACTTTGAATGTTAAAGTAATTTTGTGATTTACATTTTGATTTATCATTTAAACAATTTTTCCCTCACCATGAGTAAATTTAAATATTCAATTGTCACGCTAGTAAATGTGTAAAGTTTCATTTTTACATTCCTTTTGAAAATTCAGTTATCCCTTGTTTTGTTTTACGAATCCGTTCATCAAACATGGTCATTCCAAGATGGCGGACTTCACTTTTAACGTAAACAACCCTCCACCGCCTAAGGCGGAACCGCTTAGCCCCGAGGAGATTAACGCTAGGCTTAAGGAACAGGAATTAACATTCACCTTTGTTTGTGAGGACGCAGACCTAGCACTTCATGCTCTTGCTTCTGTAGATTCTCCCAGCATGGGTCCAGAAGCCGTAAATCATTTTAAAACCCTTATTGGTAAAGTAAAAGACGAACTTTGTGCTTACAAGAATTTTTGGAGACGTCATTACAACCATCCTATTGTCAAATTAAATTATCTCGTGCTTGCTGCCTGTTCGAGTAAAGTTGAAATTGCTTTTAATAGCCTCATGGCTCATCCCAATTTAACTATTAAAGCTAATCAGTCTAATTCTTTTTCAAAGGCGACACCTTCAGTGACACGTCCCGTTGTAAATGTTATTAACGATCCCCTAGTTGATCCTTTTAACGTCTCGCCAGTAAAGCACCATGTAATTAATTTTGCATCAACTCCCCAACCTGTTCAATCTTCACATTCTAGTACTATGTTGGCAACACGGCATACGATTAGTGAGTTTGTGTCAGTCCCACTTGCTCCGTCCTCATCTCCAAACCTTAAGCCACCACCGTTTGATCGCCCTCAACCCCCTTTGTCTTTTCCGCCGGTGACAGTCCGTCCCGGAGGAAATACCATTCATCGTCTTAACACGGACCCCCCAGGTGGTAGCTCAAATACCACACAACTTAACCGTGTGCGTGATAGCCAGCAGAGGCTTGTACCGGTAGAGTCATTCATTAAAGTCGTACCATCCCATGGACCAGTGCTCACGTTGCCTGACTGTCCAGTTCTTAAGCCCGTAACATCCGCTCCAACCTGTGTTGACGCTAAAATATCCACGTCAAAATCTGAAACCCGCTCTCAGAACGAGCCGCGTGATCGCAAGGTTAAGACTTTAGCAGTCAGAAAGGATCCCTTTGCACTGACGGCGGATTTAGCGAAGGTCACACATGTAGACTTAGCACCGGAGATTAGAGCCTGTTTACGATTCACCTTGCTTAAGGATAACGGTACATTGAACGTCATTCATTATTTTCATTCAGTCATATATGACGTCACATTAAACTTTTATTATTTTTGCCAAGTTGTACAGCAGCATTTTCCAGGCCAATCCCATGCTTTAACTTCGAAGCGTAAATGTAGCTTTTGCCCTGACAATCCTTCAGCTCGTGCTGAATATAACTTTGACTTTTAATGCTCCCTTGCAAACGTTTTTCTTAAAACCGACATCCAAGACTTTCCCAGTCAGAAATACGATGTCCCCATGGACCTAGTTTGTCTCGATTTATCATTCAGGCTAGTGTCAAATAATTTTTCACCTTTTACGCCGAGAAGGAGGTAACTTTTCTCCTTTTGTCAGGCGACGAGTACAAAGTTTTCATTACGCCAGTAATTTTCTTTGTAAAAACATTTCATGTAAAACGTTGGGTGTCAGAATTGGATTGGGATTCACCCCCATAATTTTTAATTTGTCATGGGCCGGACTTGTTGCTGAACTCGACCGTTATTGGCTTACGTTTTGTTTGCTCTATCCGTACCCCTAGGGTGGGAAGAATTGAGTACTTTTAATCATTCTATTATTATTGCATCGTACGTTTAAAGTTAAAACTGATCATATGCTTAACTTAACGCTTCCGTGAAGCATAGCCTGCGTGGTTCAATATTCCCCAAATTCACGTGAAAGCATAACTTTTGACTCGATTGATTTCAATTAACGTTAACAGCGTTTTGTTAACTTTAAACGAACGTTGATGTGAAGAACAACTTCACTCATCATTCAGCCAGTAAACTTATCTCGCTCATACTAACAAGTAGTTGAATCACATTTGCCAGAACTAACCCCTCTTCCTTTTTTCTCCCCTTAACCCCTAGGGTGTGAAGAATTTTCTTCACTCTTCTTCTTTCAATTGTATTTTTAGCTCTCTTCTACTAATACTATAGCTACCCCTTAAACGTTCTCTCCTACATTTAATTTTCTTTAAAGAAACATAGGGAGGACTAATCTAAACTTAAACATGTTGACAGTGGCGCACGCCATGCTCGTGACGTCACAGCGTAGATACGCACAACAGAGGGCCTTAGTGGTAACCCCGGCGTATGTTGGTTCTTTCCTTAAACTACGTGGGTCGAGATTAAATTCCTAAACTGAATTTTGATATAAATTTCAATACTGCTGAATTAATGCATCTTATATTTCTCAATACCAATTAAGGTTTGTTAATTTTAAGATGTATGCCCATCGCACCAGTCCATTGCTAATTAATCATTTAAACTATTAATTTTTAGCAAGCCAGATTAGGTAGGATTATTGTATATATAAACTCCCTTAGAGCAGCAAGATTTCTCTAAGTATTTAGTACAAAATCCTGCCTCCTCTGCACTCCTTGCAACAATATAGGCTATTGCCCTGTCCTGAAGTCCCGATATGGCACCCCCAATGGATTAACGTGCGCATCATGGGCGTCAATTGTCTGGAAAGGTGAAGCCAGGTGATATCTTCGACCTTAGTGTCGGCCTATCCGACGAGAAGCCGCCCTGGCCTACTGACCTGCCTGGTCAGTGAACCTGTGCACCTCTGGCTCACCCCCTCTCCCAAAACGTGACTCACCAAGGAGTCCTGTGGCTGCCGGCTGGAGACAGTGAAGGAGTGGAACCTGGGAACCATATTACCACAAAAAAGGATTCTTAGAGTGGGCCAGAAAAGAGTGCAAAGTGCAACCAGGTCAACGGGCATAGGACTAATCTTCAAAGGAGTGCAGGTACTACATCAATGGCCATTTAGTTATCCCCTATTTTTAGCTTAGACTAATTTTAACTTGATAGGGAAACTGGCTTTTACACTATTCGGACTGTGTGCAGTGGGATTGTGTGTAAATATTTTTCAGTTATTATTTCTTGCTTGGAGACTAGCACAATCTCTGGTTCACATGGGCCACGTGTCCGACCCCATTTTGATTATTCATTATTGTAGACCACGTGTCTAACTAACTAATTTTCATCATTTTGAATTGCATTTTTATGATTCCATTTTGTCTTTGTTAAGATGTCCGTTTTTTTTTAATGTAAATTTGTGAATAAATCAATACTAGGTTAATCAAACCTCTCGTATTTTTGCTCCCTCATATATTTTAATGTGTGAATTGAATAGTTGATCATGGGACAAAATACCCAATATTTAAAGAGTAATTCTATAGGTGGTAACAGCGAGGAACTTTGTATTTAATATATATGCTTCGAGGGTAAAGATCCTTATCTTTAAACTTTTAAACTACTTTACATCACTGCTCCTAGCATCTCATTGGGGTAGCTGGGATGGAGTCGGAACAGAGCCTGAGAATGAGATGACTATAGACCTGACAAAGCTAGAGTAGGCCATAAATTACTTATATATTCTACGTGTGGAGTTCTCCGGCCTCTGGACAGTAAAATTTTCCCTTTTGTATTTGAGAGTGATGGTTAGTGAATTGTGACAGTAAAGTATTAGCAGGGCGTTTGTGCCCCGAGAGTAAGTGCTCATTATCCTCCCCTGTAGAACGTTATGTAACTGTTATAAGGAGACTTTCCCGGACTAAGTTCCCACTCAGAACATAGAAAATTTTCCACACTTGGCGGGCGTGAGGAAATGACAGCCTTAAAGCGCTATTCTCCAACTATCTCTACAGCAGAAGGGGGTTTCAACAAAGGTACAATTGCAATATTGTTGGAGGATGACGAAGCCCACGCCATCCCTACTCCAGTCAGTGACTGCAACAGTTGGCCGCAGCTTGTTATAGTAAGTGAGGCCATCATTGGCCAACTTGCAGACGGTGTCTTGCACTTGATGATGTGAAAAACGAAATATTTATAGATAGGAAAAATAAGAATTATTGTTATTTCTGTATATTGTACCTGTATATCTTTAATTTGTATGTTAAATGTTTATACTTTGGTCCCTCAACATTGTTTCATTATATTCTTTTTTATTTTGCAGCATGCCCTACTCCCTGTAGGGCTTGGAGATGCTAGCTAAGATTGCAGTTACGCAGTAGAGGTACTGTCATGAATAAGCGAGTGGATATCAAAGACAAAGTAATCAACATATGTCATTAAGAATATACATGCAGGTTAAACGATAGTAAGTGGGTGATGCAACTGAAAATTTTCAACAGTTGTACTACCTCAGAAGAGGGAAACTAAAGTACAAAACTTAGAGTGAGTTAGCTTCTGTAGAATGTCTGCCTTGTTCAGTATACAAAGAAAATAAAATTAACATACCATTGCCTTTGACCTCCATGTGAAGCATTATGCAGGTATTTGAATTTTCATATTGAAAGAAACTCCTACATGTGGCTATATTAGACAGGAATGAAAATTATTGTGAATTAGCCTGGCTGTGATGAAATGATGCCCGTGAAGAATCTGTTTATTCTTCCTATGAGTTTGATGGAGGAGGACAATTCTAGGCTGCACACACATCTGTACTAGGGTTGTTGAAGTTTTGTAAGTTCATTTCAATACTGTCCAGTAGCTTGCATTTGTGCATAGTTAATAATCTTTAAATTATGCCTGACAGTGAGTATAGAGCATTATATTGTTATGGGAGTGTCCAATGTGTGGGTAGTATGTGTTTTGGGTTATTCAAATCAATTTTGAATCTTGTTATTGTGAGGCTGGAGTGTAAAAGAATACTAGTTTTTTTTTTGCTTACAATAGAAATTTCCTTATTGAAGTACAGTATTTTTTAACCTTTTGTTCATGTCTGTAAGAAACGAATTTTGACGTAGGAAAAATCTATTTTTGGGTGAGATAGCCATGTCGTCCTGATGGAAGGTCCTTCCGGCAGCTTCTTACTGTATAATATTTCTGCGAATGATATTGCAAGAGAATTACCATCAGGTATCACGGCGTTCTAACCCGCGGAACGACTATCCTAAGTTATCGTGTATAATCAGGGACGTATCTGTAGATAACCATAGATATCTGCACCCCTAATAGACTTAACCTAGTCTAGGAAACTAAGGGGAAGGATAGGTGAGGAGCCGTTACATATCCTCTCCCCTCATGGTACCACCGTATGTCACTGATGACGCCATTCCTTTCTTCGCAGAGTCCTACTTTTTACGTAGTTTTTTCTAGTGCGCTTTTTACAGCTATTTTGGAGTTTTTCCACGCATAATGGCTTCCTCTTTGTCGTCTAAGTTGTGTACCCTCTTTCTTTACAGTTTGAATTAGCGTTCATTGTCTTAGATCCCCTTGGGGAGTGGTTATTTAGCTTTTCTAGGCGATGAGAGAGCCATGCCCTCCGAGTCCAGCTAGCCACTGGGCGTCATGTCGCGTTTCCAACCGTCCTTTTATTTCGTGTTCATTTAGTCTTATTTCACTAGTGTCATGTTAGCTAGCCTTATTTTTAGCATTACGATGCCTTGGGCTCTGTTTTGTGAATATAATTACCATGCATTAATGTATTTAAGTTTTAGTGCGTATCAGTCCCGGCTAGTCTAGCTTAGAGAATGGAAAAGTTTTAGTTGGAGACGGGCTCGCCGATGGTAATCAGGTCTTTCTTACTGGACTCGTTGGCAGCAGCCAATTCACCCTTAGAGGGTTTTTTTACCTCGGTTATACTAGTTTACTGACCCCTTATGCCCGCCTGCCCTCGATCCTCCGGTTTTTCGACTATTAGGCTTAGCCTAGCCTGCGTCGGCGAATCAGTTAGTCAGCCATGTTGCATTCGCTCGTGATCTCTCATGCTAGGACTGCGCAGTCCATTGGAGCGCCCCCCCCCCCCCCCTTTGCAAAGGGGATCTCAACTTGTCGGTGCGCCAACTTATCTGCACTGCCGTTACCTCCTAGCTTCTAAGATTTCTCAATCAACCTGCAGCATCCTATATTTATTTTATACTGTTTTGTTGTTAATTTTATTTCAATATAGATCCACCTACACTGTGACCTGTCTCCCCGCCCGGAGTTAAGTTAAAATCATTTTTTTCTCCTAGCGTTCTTAAGATTTACCTAAACTTGAAAAAAAAAAATCATACGTGGAAAGCAGACTACAGTAGAGAGATTAGGTATGCTCAAGAAAAAAATGATAGGGAAGGAAGGGTCTAGCTGGGCACCTTTGCCCAGTATAAAATCAAGGGGTGGTGTCCAGTGCCCAGTTCATCCTTGATTTTTAACCCTTTATCCAGATTTCTGGGTATTCCTCCGTTTCTTTTTGTGTAGTGAAACGTTGGAATGTGCTCGGCATTCGGACACTAGGCAGTCTGCGTGCTACAGTGGCCTGAGTCCGCAAACCACCACATAATTTTTGGTGCCTAAACCCGGGAAACACCTACCTTTAATTATGGCATCTTCATCGACCAAGGGTCGAAAGGCTAAGAGGAGCTTTAGTCGGGATGTGGAGGGCATCGTCTCAATTGTTAGTGATCTGGCAACTCAGGTAAGGTCCCTAACACTCCAGGTGGTGGCGCAAAGAGCATTGAGCCGTCACTAATATGCCATGTTGCCACTGAGGTCACAACCACAGTGACCACCAGTGCTCCTATGTTCCCACCTTAGCAGAATGTCAATGGTCTGGCCATTCCTGTAACTGGAGTGGGGCCAGTGATTGGAGGTCTCCAGCCCTTTACAGGGTTCTCATCATTACTCCCACCTGAACCAGGCTTCTGAGAATCTCCTGCTTGAAGTGGACATTTTGCCTCTTCGCCTGTTACGTCAACCAACCCTTTCAGTCCACCAGAGAACTCTACAAGTGGACTAGGGGAGCAAATCTCGGCTGACCAACCAATTTCCAGCAGATAGGAAAAGGCTCCAGCAACTACGAATGAGACAGTTCATGCCAAGACAGGGTCCATCTCAAAGCGCAGATGCCAGGCTAAGAACACCACCAGATCAGCCATACCAGAAACGTTGACCTTGTCCCAGGAGTCAACCAGCGAAAATTCTGGTATAGAGACTTCTGATGACACTTCAGGCTCCTGTCCCAGTGTCAGCTCAGACGACACTATCTCCATCAACCATGTCCAGTCCCTCCAGTCAAATCGCTGTCTGTCTGACCTGCTCAAGGCCCTCGATTCCAGGAAGATCCCCAAGCCTGGGATAATCCAGCTAGAAACTGGCCAGAGTTTTGCCCGATTCCTGGGGATTTTGAGGCCTACTGTGCCAGTAGGTATAGCGCAGTAAGCTCTGGCCGGTGGACCGCTAAGCTGGGAAAGTTTCTGAAGGGGGAAATCAAGGAGGCGTTCTCGGCAATAGGGGGTCTTGAGATCTTACACCACCACATTGAGGAACGCCATCTCGATTGGTGCTAAGAAGCCCAAAAGACGTGTGATGCAGGTAGGAAGGCCTGTTTCAGCAGAGCCACCTGTGGAGAGGGCGAGTTGCTGAAGATTTATGCCGTGCAGTTGGCCTCCCTGTACAGGTCGGCGTATCCTCGGCATAGCTTGGACAGGAGAGAACTGAGGCGTAAGCTCCTCAGAACGGTTCCAGGCAAAGCTGTGAGTTGGGTGGAGCAGTCTCTGGCCGCTATTAATGTCTCCATTCGCCGCCAGGACACTTGGCAGGATGTTCTACACCTGTTGAGTGTACTCGACAAGGCATCCTGTCAGTGAAGCCAGAAGACAGAGGGCTTGGCCATAAGTCGTATAGGACATTCATGGCACGGCTCGTATGCCGACAGGGTTGCTAGGGCTGCCTCCAACTGTTCCCGTGCGCCTAACAGAGTGTATCCCCCCACTCCTTGACCTGTTCCCAAGCGTCCACCTGTGGAAGTGCGCCTGCCATCATCTCGCACTCCGGATAGTTCTCCTTAGTTCCAGAGGAAGTACTGCACTTCGTGCAAGAAGCCAGGGTACCTGGAGGACGAGTGTCACAGACACCTTAACCTGTACCTACGCTGTGGTTCGACCAGCCATCATATAGAGCAGTGTGGGCAACAGGCCCCCCTGACACACAGAACACCTGTCCAAAAGACAGCTACTGCGCTCAGCCTTTGGGAGGGAGACCACCTCCGTCCAGAGGCCTTCTAGGTGGAGGGCAGTACGAGTGAATGTCACTCTGACCCCGTAATCCTGTTCTGGATCGACCAATAGCAAGGAGAGCCGAAGTGAGAGTGAGTCCACTGCTTCTTCTCGGACTGTTGAGAAGAAGAAGAAGAAAAAGAGCAAGAAAATCAAAGCCCAGAAAGTCATCAAGAACCGAGGAGTATCATAGGGCGTTAAACACCAGGCCTTTAGTGTAGAAGATGGGGCTACATCGAAGGAGGTGTGAGTGCTAGGAAGCTTGCTCCTAGTATTCCAGTGGCAGCCTCGGAAATCTCGATTTCCAAGGTTACCCCTTAACCTGAAGTGGTTATTGCGTATCCAATGACTCTTTCAGGATTGCTCAGTGATAACCTGTCCTCGACACTGTCCAAAGCTTCCCCAACTAACTCCTCCTAGAAGAAAGCAGGAACTGAAGCTGTATTGAAAACCCATTTTAGGGTTAACCTGGTGCAGTTTGCTCCTCTACCACTCATGGTTGTCCCAGTGACCATGTCGGAGTTTCCACCGGGAGCGTTTGATGCTCTCATTGACTCCGGAGCTGAGGTCAACCTCATGTCATGGAGTGTAGTGCAGGATTACCAGCTGCAGATGGTACGCAAAACCATTGGTCTAAAGAGTTTAGGCCAAACAGGACCTAAGACCTTGTGTACTGTACTGGTGACTCCTATACTGCATGGAACGACATTCACCCCGAGTGTGGTCCATGTAGTGCCTTCAGGGAATATGGCTGAGCACGTAGTGCTTGGTTACCAGGTCTTGAGAGCAGATGGGTTGATAATTGACGGAGCCCGATATCAGCTGAGCGTGGGCAGTACTCCCTAAGAGCCTCTTTGGGAGTATTATGTCCCTATACATGGAGCCTGTTGTCAGCAATTACTTTATGCACTTGAGTTTCATGCAGCCGATTCAACCAGGATTACCAGTACTGAGCCAATACTTGTTCCTGTCACTGTAGAATTTCCTTAGGGGCTTGACACCTCTTTTAGGTGCTCTACTTGTCCATTTAACTGATGGCCGGAAATGTATTATGATGGCAACATCAAAACCCCAGGTATGTCAAGAAAAGCTACAGCAGTCCATGGCATCCTAGAACTGAAAGATGGAAAACCCTTAGTTTTAATCAAGGGTAATCTGAAGGAACTGCCAAGATCAAAAAGGGTGATCTCTTTGGGAAGGTGTTCACCATGGCAATGGTGGATGCTTCTCTATCATGCCTGATAGCAAAGGATTGGGATCTGAAACCTGAACCAAGTGTATTGGAAGAGATAGACAATCTGTCTATCTCCGACGAACTGGACTCTTCTCAGAAGGACCAGTTTTGTCAAATGCTTCGACATCATCTTCCGGTCATGAGTAATGATGACGATGATGTGGGAGAGTGCTCCACCACACCAATACGCATCCACCTGTATGATGAGACACCCATTTATCAGAGGGTTCGACGGTTTTTAAAACCCGTCGCTGACGCCATCGAGGAACAGTGCAAGGAGTTATATGAAATGGCAGGCTCAAATACTTTACAACCCTTGACCTGGTTCATGGATACTACCAGTTACCGTTGGTAGAGGACAGTAAAGAATACATGGCTTTCTCTACCGCCTTTGGACACTGACAGTTCAAACACCTATCGTTTGGAGTGAAGAATGCACTTGCAGTGTTCCAGAGAGAAATGTAGAGTATTTCCAAGAGTTCCCGAAAGCCAAGGTGGTTGTCTGTATTGATGACATCTTGATCCTTGATAGAAAGGGTTTTGGCTACACTTCAGAAGCCCGGACTCAAAATAAAACTTGGGAAGTATTCTTGTGTTCAAGCCGAGGTCAAGTATCTTGGTCATCTGGTTGGACATTCTGGTATGCGTAAGCTCCCAGAATACATCCAGAAAGTGGAGGACTTCCCTAAACCCACCACTACATGTGAGCTACGGGGATTCCTGGGACTGGTAAACTTCCAACGGAAGTTTATCCCCATGTGTTCAGAGATAGCTAAACTGTTATCTGCAATGACTGCAGGACGTAAATCCCAAGGGACCAGAAAACTGAAATGGACAGCAGAAATGGACTGTGCCTCTGTGCACTTGAAGGAGCTGATTAAGAGGGACATTATGTTGTCGTACCCTGACTACTCAGCTAAACCCTTGGAGTTGTTTTTTGACTCTTTGGGTAAGAGCACTGGATCTTGTCTGTGCCAGGAGTCCTTAGAACATCCAAGGGAGCATCGAGTGATAGTGTATGACTCCATGACCTTCCTTAACTGCGAGCCCATTACTCGACCGTTGAGCGTGAGTTGGCTGTTCTGCGATGGGCCTTCCTACATGGTCAGTTCTTCGTGATTCATTCTGATCATCATTCCATGATGTATCTTCATAACATGAAGATGGTGGACAGTCATCTAACATGGACAATGGAGAACCTGACCGAATTTAACTTTATTGTTAACTACTGTCCAGGTGACCAAAATGCTGCAGCAGACTGGTTATCCCACTACAGTAGTACACATTAACTGACTTTCTGCTTGCTATTGAACCCACCACTACCAAGTTGCCTACTGGACTGACCTTGCATAAGGAGGTTCGAGGTGGTCCAGATTCTCTTATAGAATCCTTGGAACTAGTCGTGAAGTGCTAGATGGAAGGGTCAGGTGTGGCACCTGACTCTCAGCTAAAGGGAGCCAAGCCCCGGGATGCATTAGTTCAGTACTTTCTGAAAGACACTGGTCGACTAGGCTTCAAAATGGACAAGACTAGCAGGAACAGGATCAAGGCAATGCATTTTCCTGGTACAGTCCTAGCTCTGGAGCTACTGTTGGCAGCGTCTAAGCTATTGAACCTGGAAATATGTGTCCATTGGGGTCCCACTTGTCTTGTTTTCTAATGTGATCCATCTGTGACTGAGTCTCAGTGTGTGCATCTTCCGTGTCTGTCTGGAGTGCATTTCAACCCTCTGATCGAACTACGTAATTACGTCCCTCCAACTGACGTGATTTTAAGCCATAAGAAAGAGGTCAAAGCTCATGGGCCTGACACTGAGGGCTTGGTTGCTGATGATCAGGAAGCGCCAGATGATTGTCCTGTAATCCAGTTTCCAATACATGACTGAAAAGGTATCTTGTCAGTCCAGTGGTGCACATGTGTCTCAACACTCGGCAGTAGGCCTAGTAATAATACAGGAAACCTTATTTTGGTAGCTTGTTGATACAGGGTCACAGGTTTGTCTTGTAAATGAGTCTGTACTTAGCCAACTTGGCATAGAATACCAGGTACTATCAGGAGAACAGTTAGAGGGGTTAACTAGTTCCTGCACCAACACTCTAGGCTACGTCCAGTTAGAGGTGAAGCGTCCTTCCGGGTGGAGATTACCGCTGTTTAATTATACAGTGGTAGCTTCCAAAGACATTAACTTTCTTTTTGTTCTTGGTAGGAATCTACTGGACGCAGCCTACCTGACACTGGATTCACCCCGAGAACAGTTGGTGTATGACCACACTACTGTTCTTCAATTGTCTCTCAAGGTACTCTCAGTCTCCCCACTGCATACAGAGACCTCTGTTATGAAGGTGACTGACCCTGAACCTGTTCGTGGAATGCTCTCCAGGAATGCTCTTCTGTCCTTTAGTCAGGTGGCCAAGATCCAAGGAAATCATCGACAGATCCGATCTGTCATCAAGATGATCTACTCTGGGGTTCCTACATCACAAGTTCCATCCTCCTGTTTTCCCTATAAGAGATGTTGGTCTGACCTGGAAGTGCACCACGGTTTGCTAGTGAAGCAGACCCCAGCGGGCTCAGTAGTCCTGGTAGTCACTTTATGTCCTGACAGACCTAGCTGCCAAGACACACCTCCAGAATGCTCACTTAGGGATCAGGAAAATTACTGCAATAAATATTTGATTAGTGTAATCAGGGATATGTGCTGGATGTGTTGGGAATGTCAGACTTGCAAGGTTACAAAGGAGGTGGTTGCCCCGCTAAACTTGAAGATAGTGACCTCTTCTCCTTTTGAATTGGTTGATATGGACCTTGTGAGTCTCCCAACTAAGAGTACTGGTTTTATTGGGTGTCTGATGGTAGTTGACCATTATTCCAAGTGGGTGACGGCAGTACCTATAAGGAATAAAAGCAGTTTGATATGCCAGGCGCTTAAAGACTGAGTTTTTTCTGTTATTCCTTGTGTTCCAGTCCGGATATTGACTGATAACGGCCCTAAGTTTATTTCCAAGGAATTTAATGAGTTGTTGGAGTGGTACATTGTTGTACATGTGAAAACAACTCTGTATAAACCCTCTGGTAATGGTGCAGTAGAACAGGTGAACCGTACCATTGGTGAGTTACTGAGGGTGAATTTTGGGAAATCTTGGAAATGGGACCAGTACTTATCCAGAGTAGCTCTCAGCTACAACCATTCCCACCACACTGAGATTGACTGTACTCCAGCTGAGAACATACTGGAGGGTGCTCACGATGTTGACAGTATCCTGTTACTGTCAGCAGAAACGAAAGACCCATGGGCTAAAGGGCATCCTCGGTACAAACCATTTAAGGAGGGTTCTCTTGTTCTTAAGAAGGTGCACCAGTTGGGAAACCTGACGAGCAAGCTCATCCCTAGGTTTGAGGGGGTATTCCGTGTTACTAAGGTACACAAGAATAAGGTCACCTATGAGTTGCTGAGACTGCCCAATGGTGAACTGGTAAAAGCTCATCATATCCAGTTAAAGGTCTGGCCAGTCTATCCTAGGAGGCACTTTCTCTGGTATCCGAGGGGTCCTGATCCTGTGACTGAGACTCAGAATAGCCCAGGACTTGTGGATAATAGTCTGACTTCCTCTGAAGTCTTGGAGATTTCTGGTTCTAGTTGTGATGGTGACTGCAATAGTCGCATCATACCTTTTGTCTCAGGATTGTAACAAGTCTTGACGACAAAGGAAAATTTGCCATTCTACGAGAACTACTACTCAGCCTAAGCCCATTCTAAAGCCAGCTAGGACTTATGAGAGGAAAAGAGCACTGGATGCTTGGTTATATCCTCCAGAAAATTTTGATGAGACTCCTGTATTGAACCCTGATTTTATTCGAGATCATGTGGTCCTCCAACTGTGTGAGAACATCCCCATTGAAATGTGTGAAACCCCGATTTTGACTCCCAAATTTTTGGTTCACTCTACTGTGGCCAAATTCCCAATACCCCAATTCTTAGCTTCCTCTTTCCGAGAGAAATGTATCGTTCATCCTCCACGGAGTTGGGAATTCTGGGAAGTTTCCAGCATTCCGTTGTTGGAACCACGTTCTGTTGGCTCCAAGAGTTCCAGTCCAGACTGGTCAAGACCTGCTAGTTTAGAAAGTCCTGTATTTGACTTGGTAGGGTCCATTTATCCTGATTATCACTTTCTTGGCTTTTTGCCACCCAATTGTGAAGAGTGAATGTTGCCTTAAAATCCTACCTCTATTAGATATAGTCCACCATGGTCTAGGTCAAAAGGTCCAGTTCCTGACCTACCTTTAGTTCAGCCTCGAGTCATGGAGTGGAGGCTTCGTCTCACTGATCTGACAAATACTACAGAGAGGGAACTGTCCTCCATTCCTGAGTCACCTCAGAACTCAAACCCTTTCCGACATTCAGATGGTAGATTGAAACACTGCTCAGAGCTCGAGGCTGAAATGCACGGTCGGGTGTATCTAACCTGAACGTGACAGCACTATTTGGGTTGTCTGAAACAGAACTTTACCATGAGTCATTGTCGGATTTTTCGGGATTTTTATTGTCCTCTTCTGAGTCTACGGATTCTGTCTTTGGTTCATATCAGAAAATGTCGATAACCCGCAAATACCAACTGTTATGTGAGGTTATCGATCGGTTAAAGACATCCCATTCGTACCTGGAGAGTCGCCAGCTTATCCTGTCTCCGGTGCTGCGATAAATTAATATGGCTCGCCAATAGATTGCTGAATTCCAGCGCATGTCCCGAGACAGAATTCTGAGACTAAGAAGAACTATAAATCTCCCACTGAATTAATCACTGAACAGAATTTCTTATTTATATCAAGTCTTATATAGTAATTAATTCTGTTATTAGTCATTTTTTTATTTCCACATTAGGGTAATTAAAGGGCTGTAGAACGGGACACCTTGTGTGAGGAAATCTGTATTATGTTATAGTTTCTTTAATTGTTTTATTAATTTTTACTTGTTTATTGTACTATAATAGTCCAAAATCAATAAGTTTTTTATTCTTTGAAATTGATTTTGGACTACAATGAATGTCAGTTTTCTCTTTCCTGTAATGTTGCCTGTACTATTAAATGTGATGTAATGTAATGTATATTATTGGAGCATTGTTGGAAGGGATGGATGATAATCGAATTTTCATTTGTAATGTACTGTATATCCATTGTGTTTCATGGTTTGTCATCTATTCCTAGCATATTTTTCTTTGTCATGAAACTGTCAAGTGATGTACCTAATGTAATATCTATAATTGGATAAGGGATGAAGGGACGGATGATGAATTCAATTTCTTTTAGTTGACCATCTTACTTTGCGATTGAAGATTTTTTAATGTAATATATATTCAATTGAAATGTATGAAGTTGGTGCAGGGCGTTCTTGCAGTCGTGGGGCTATGTTGAGTGTTAAGATGGACCAAAGATCTAGTGGGGGGAATGTGAAAAACGAAATATTTATAGATAAGAAAAATAGAAATTATTTTCATTTCTGTATACTGTACCTGTATATGTTTAATTTGTATGTTAAATGTTTATACTTTGGCCCCTTAACATTGTTTCATTATTATCTGTTTCATTATTATCTCTTTTTTTTTTTTTTTTTTTTTTTTTTTTTTTTTTTTTTTTTTTTTTTTTTTTTTTTTTTTTTTTTTTTTTTTGCCCCTCTCCCTGTAGGGCAAGGAGATGCTGGCTAAGATTACAGCCACGCAGTAGAGGCACTGTCACGAATAAGCGTTTGGATATCAAAGACAAAGTAATCAGCACATGTCATTAAGAATATACATGCAGGTTAAGCGATAGTAAGTGGGTGATACAACTAACAATTTACAAAGGTTGAACTGCCTCAAAAGAGGGAAACTAAAGTACAAAACTTAGAGTGAGTTAGCTGCTCTAGAATGTGTTGTTCAGTATACAAAGAAAATAAAATAAACGTACCATTGCCTTTGACCTCCATGTGAAGCCTTATGCAGATATTTGAATTTTCATATTGAAATAACTCCGTGTGACTATATTAGACAGGAATAAAAATTATTGTGAATTAGCCTGGCTGCGATGAAATGATGCTCGCGAAGAATCTGTTTATTCTTCCAGTGAGTTTGAAGGAGGAGGAGGACAATTCTAAGCTGCACACACATCTGTACTAGGGTTGTTGAAGTTTTGTAAGTTCATTTCAATACTGTCCAGTAACTTGCATTTGCATATAGTTAATAATCTTTAAATTATCCCTGATAGTGAGTACAGAACATTTTATTGTTATAGGAGGGTCCAATGTGTGGGTAGTTTTTTTTTTTCCGGGGGTGTTATTCAAATCTATTTGAATTTTGTTATTTTGAGGCTGAAGTGTTTAAGGATTCGAGTTTTTTTTTTCCTTACAATAGAAATTTCCTTATTGAAGCACAGTGTTTGTCAACCTTTTGTTCATGTTTATAATAAACTTTCTTTATTGTTAATTTTCTTTCAATATAGTTCCACCCTTACTTTGACCTGTCCCCCAACCCAGAGTTAATTTAAAGTTATTTTTTTCTCCTAATATTCTTAAGGTTTACCTAAACTTGAAAAGAAAAAAAAATCATACCTGGAAAGCATACTGCTTTATTTATTTAGAACTAGGCGCACAATACAGTGGAGAGAGAAGGTATACTGAAGGAAAAAAAAATATTAGGGAAGTAAGGTTCTAGCTTGGTCCCCTTGAACAGTATAAAATAAAGGGGTGGCACCCAGTGCCCAGTTCATTCTTGATTGTTTACCTTTTACCCAGATTTCTGGGTATTCCACTGTTTTTTTTTTTTTCTTCTTTTTTTTTTCTTTTTTTTTGTGTGAGTGTAGTGAAACTTTGGAGTGTGCTCGGCATTCAGCCACTAGGCAAGCTGCGTGCTACATGTGGCCATAGTCTGCAAACCACTTTAACGAAACTTGTCCTGAAGGTGCTCATCCCAATATACTTGTTTGCCTGAGGGCTTCTGCAATAGGTTTCTAAAGTGGGTCATGATGGCCGCTGTTGTCAGAAAAGGGGCCAGCTGATTGATAAAACCAAAGGTTTGGGATGATATCATAATTAGCCCTTTGTTAAAAATTTATGAATCGTTTATCATGCTTAATAGACAAGTTCAATATTATATATATATATATATATATATATATATATATATATATATATATATATATATACATATATATATATATATATATATATATATATATATATTAAAATGTGTTAAGATGAATCTGTTTGTAGCGTCTGAACACCGCCCACATAAGTGACGTCATTGTCCACGTCACAGGCTATCTGTACTTCTTTCCACTGTAAATCAATTGCAATGAAGATAAGAAACCACGCTGACTATCGTTTTGTGATCCCGCCTAGCCTTAGATCCAACATGGCACAGTGAATGAAAAGAAAAATAGTACCTACAGTAATAACCGAGACACAGCATGGCACCACTGCTGAGACGACACTCATTAGCATCCCCTAGGGGCAGGATTGCAAGGACAGGAACCTCAGGAACCGGCATCAGGATATCACCGACTTCCATGCTGCAGCCTCACCGCATGTTACAAACCCAGCAACAGCCCATCCAGAATCTTCAGGCTGAGATAACAAGGTTGTCACTCCTGGGTAACAGTATCCCCCAACCGAGGATCCCTTTGTTAGCTGCTCCAGAAAAGTGTGAGGCTGAGGTGTCACCTACAGCATTCAGGTCTTGGAAACGGTCACTGGAGTGTTGGTTGCAGCTCTGCAAGTTGAAGCCCTATGAGGTAGTTCATCACATAAGGCTACATTGTGTCCTGATATTGCAACGTACCCTTGATTCTAGGTATACTGACGCCCAGTAGAGTGCCCTACCTACTGGAGGGGCATTCAATGCGGCTAAGTGGTAGTAGGACAGAATGCCTAATGACCTAATGCCTAAGGACAAAATGCCTAATTCCTCAACACGGACAAAATGCCAAACAGACATAATGCCTAATGGACAAAATGCCTAATATACAAAATGCTTAATGGACAAAACGCCTTCCGGGCAAAATTATCTTGATTAGCATTTTTAGATAGATTATTCGAGATTAGTAAAGATCTTACATTTAAAACCCATATAGCTACCCAACAAGCTTTTGTTCATTTTATTTAGCATTTTTAAATAAATTATTCTGTTATTCATTTTAGCTTTTTTTCGCACTTTGAAAGTCAGAAAAAAACTTACACTTCTTATCCTCAAACAAATTTCTTTATCAAAATGGAAATCATAACTAGTAACAAAGGAGGAAAAAACTAATATTTGAAGGATATGCATACATCGTTAACAGGAGAAAAGAAGGACGTACGTATTGGAGGTGTGAAAAACGTGCTTTGTGCATTGCCAGTATAATTACTTGTAAAAATTTAATTGAAAAAAACTCAAACTATCATTCGCATCCACCAGATGAAGCACGCATGAGTGCTTTAAAAGTTATGGAAAATCTGATGAAGCTACATCTTCGGTAATTAGTCACTGTACACAAGATTTGTCACTGAGCATGTGCGGTGTTTTGCCGGTGAAAGATTCCCTTGCACGCAGTGTAAGACGTATAAGGGTGCGTGAAAGCGCTGATTAAGATTTATCGATAATTACAAGAGGTGAACGTTTTTTATGGTATCAATCGGAAAGGGTGGATATTTACACAACTAGGAAGAATTTGAAAGTCTTGAAAAGTAAGAACAAGTGGTTAAGTGGTGGCACTTTTAACTGTGCACCAGTCGGAAAACAACTGTGTACGTTGCATTGTGTTGTTTCTCAAAGTAAAACATTACCATTAGTATACTGTGTTACATCTAGTAAAGATGAAAAACTTATGATACAATATTCGAGTTCCTCAAAGAGCAGAGCCATTTTCCAGAGTCTGTGATTCTTGATTATGAACAAGCAGCAATAAAAAGTTTAAAGAATTTTTTTCCAAATACTTCAATCAATGGCTATTTCTTTCATTTCAGTCAATGTCTTTGGCGCAAAATACAAAATCTTGGTCTTCAGCGCTGGTACATGAATAATGACAATGCTTTCATAATCAAACAAATACAAGCCTTAGGTTTTGCTCCTTCAGATGATGTGGCTGATATTTTTACAAACTTTTTTATTTCAATCGACCACGAAACTGACGAAATTCTGGGTAAATTCTTTTGAATATTTTGAAATTACATGGCTCCGAATAGTTCAGAGAGGTCGACGAAGACGCCCAACCTTTGCGGTTCAAATGTGGAATGTGTTCCATAGAATAGAATCAAATTTGCCAAGAACTGCCAACTCTCTAGAAGGATGGCACCATGCTTTTAACAAAACAGTTTCAATTACTCACCCAACTCTCTTTAAGCTTGTAAAAAAAACTGAACAAGCAAGTACCGAGTTTGTTAGGTGCAAATGTTGAAAAAGTTAATAAGATATATATTCAAGTAAATGAACGGATAAAAAAAAATCATGTAACTTACAATAAGGATGAAGGTTTATCCTATCTAAGGGCTATGGCACATATTTTTTTTTTATTTTCTTCAATTATGGTAAATAACCTATTCATGGTTAGATAAATTTATATTAATTCAGTTTTATGTTTTTGAAGAAAACTAAGATTATTTAGTCTGTATTATGTCTTTAAAGAGTAATTGTTTAATAAAAACACTTTTGTTACAAGTGTTTTCCTCTATCCTTGAGTCCCTTGGATATTTCATATCTTATAAACGTGTTATCTATAGGTCCTTAATGCCAAATATATGCTAGACAAACTCCAACAAAGTCTTTGAATTTCATAGTAGTATGAAGTAAACTAAGCTGCCTTGGCCGAGGCCAGTACTCTGCAGAGTGCTAAGCTATCTAGTTCACTTTTTTTTTATCCCTTTTTGGATTTTTTTGTCCATTAGGCATTTTGTATGTTAGGCATTTTGTCCATTAGGCATTATGTCTCTTAGGCATTTTGTCCGTGTTAAGGAATTAGGCGTTTTGTCCTTAGGCATTCTGTCCTTATGCATTATGTCATTAGGTATTCTGTCTGCTCACGAGTTAAGCAAATTATAGTAAAAGCTCCCAATCAAGCAGTGCAGTGGCTAGAATTTTTTTATTTGGCCCAAGAGCCTAGTGATTTCTTTCATGATTATTCTATTAAGTGTACGCAAAAGGCTACAGATTGTGCATTCACATGAACTAATTATAATCATGATTTATCAGAATATATGCTTTTGCGTAAGCTCATGGTAGGCTTAAGTGATAAAGTGCTCAAAAGGCAAGTATTTCAATAACGTAATGACATTCGTGATATCGACTCCCTCAGAGTCATGTGCAGTGCATTCGAGGCCACCCATGATGATGCCCTTCGTAATAGGGCATGGCTTAGCAGCTACCCTAGAGCAGCTGCTGACGGTGTGTTTGAGGAGGAACCTGAGGTGGCAGCTTTCAAAAACATAAACAGAATATAAATTTATAACAAGAGCAGCGAGAGCAGAGTAACAATAACTTTAATATCAATATTGGATAAAGAAACTTTAAAAATTAAAAATATTAGATTCTTTATTTATATTGAATAAATATTAAATATGGCAAAGCAATGGAACTCTGATGGCTGAAGTGGAATCCTTAATCACTAGTGACTGCCTGTGGTAGAACCCACTCAACTCTTGCCTGTTTTTGAAAACTATGGATTCTGCAAACCACGGAAAAATTTCCATCAAAAACCTAATGTAAAATTCATCTAAATTCCCTTTATAAACAATAATGAATAATATACAATATATCAACATCAAGTACAAATATACCAATACAACATTACATACAACTGAACTAGGTACCTAATAAATTTGCCAAGACCAGGAAGATAACTGAAGCCGATGATACTAGGCTACCTTCCAGCAAGCACAAGTAACCTAACCTAGTAACAAATGAAAAAATTAGGCTCACTAAAATCCTAAGTTAAGTAATATTAAATTACATATGAAAAAACAAACTCAGGAAAATAGAATCTGACACGGTATATCGATTTAAGCAAATTTGAACACCCACTAGGCTATTCTATGCACAAAACAATGATTTGAAATTAAGCTAGAAATAACACTAGTAATTTTATAATGAGCTTAAAATCCATAGAAAATTTATAATTAGGGTTGAAGACTTGAATAATTAATATTCATTTCAAATATTATAACCCCCTAACCAAAGTTGAACCATATGCCACAAAATCATAGGAAACTTACGGGGTTGGTAGGCCTTATCCTTAAAATCCCAATGCAAATTGAAGAGCAGCAGAAGATCCCATTGTTGAGAACTATGTATTCAGACATCTTGATATTGCACTCTTCATGGTAGCACTCGTGGTAAGCAATTGCAGGAGAGGTGGCTTTAAATTGAAGTGCTACTCCATCTTCATAGCACTTCTACACTCGAAGAAAATATTATCCAATATCCAATATGTCCAATGTGGCCAATAAATCACCCATCTGCCTCCTCACACTTCCCTCATTACCAGTAGGTGAAAATTTTTTCCCAAGGAGGATGGAATCAGGAACTGCAAATATTAAAATACAGCCAGCAGAGCCATCTATGGACTGAGCATATTATCCTTGAAACTCCCAGTATTTCTTTTTGATTTTGCTTTGTATGGCAAAAGGGGGGTTTCAAGGATGAAACAAATATGAACATAAATAAATATACATATACACAATTTTATAAATTTTCTACAGAATTAGTATATAAAATAATTCTTCAACACTCCAAAGGGGGGATTCGAATTTAGTCAAAATTCGAATGGTAAAGGTAATGTTACAAAATTAAGTAACATTCTAAGGAGAAAAAATAAAAATTACCAACACCCAAATATATACTACATACTAATTTCTCAACATATCTCTTGTTCTTGCCTCACTAATGACAGCAGCCTCTCTCTTTTTTCTTTGGTGTGTACTACTGTCCTCTTTAATATCTGCCTTTTCTTCACTGTCATTAGTCACAGGGCTTAAGAGAGGTATTACTGAAGTAACATGCCGTCTTACAGTTTCACGAGAAGCTCCCTTAAACACAGCTATGTCAGTTACTTCATCCAAGTCATTTAATTTTACTTTTTTAACAATACCCATTGGGTAATTTGAAGGTTTCATGTGCGGTTCTTTTAACAGAACAATATCACCTATTTGAATTCTTTTATGTGTCACTGGTTTATATCTACTCCTTTCGTCTGTAGCTTGTGACACTAAGTGTGCTATAAATTCTGAATTATAAATGTTAATAAGTCGAGACCTCACATTTCTAAGTTTTTGATACTTGTCTAAAACTTTGCTAACATGATCATCTGCCGTCCAGTTCAGATCTTCATCTGGATTGCCCTGCAAGTCAGGAATAATGTTAATAGACAGCAATTCATGTCCATGAATTAATATTTCTGGTGTAATTGCATCAGGCACTTCATCTGTGATACTGTCTCTCAACCCTTCTTTGAAGGCAATAGGGCGCCTGTTAACTAAGTGAACGGTTTGCTCTACAAAAAACTCAAAATCACGGAAGTCTAACACATTATTTCTTAATGCTCCATAGATTAAACGCTTACTCATCTTAACACAAGTCTCAACAAGTCCTCCTAATTTGTTACATCCCTTTGGATACTGCTGAAACTTAATTGACTTTACACCATTTTCTTCAAAATATGCCTGACTCTCAGGATCACCCAGGAAATTAGTGACCACATTAGCTCCAGCTACCAACTGAGATCCAAGATCTGACAAGACTAGTTGAGGGATTCCATACTGATATGAATGCATTTGAAAAGCTCTTAAAAATTCTTTTGTAGTGAGATCTAAACAAATTTTTAAATTAATTGCCCTCGACCAGAGACAAGTTAAACATAGAACCCAAACTTTGCTCTTTTTACCATTAAGCTTAACGTTATACGGTCCAAAATGATCAATAAAAATATACCTGAATGGTATAGAGGGAGGGTCAATCCTAAAATCGCGATAGGCACTTTGATTGACCTTAACCGTTCTCTCTTTGAATCTCTTACAAATGACACATTCTTTGATGACCTTTTTTACTACTGAAAAGTAATGTGGAATCCAAAACTTTTTTCTCATCTCTGACAAAAGGGAATAAACACCAGCATGAGAGAATTTCTCATGAAAATCTTTTATTACTAACCGAGTTAACTTACTGTGTTTGTGAAGCAAAATAGGAAAGTTGACAAAAGTATCTTTTCTCCATTTAGGCATCTTACTTCTAATTCTTAAGAGTCCATGATCATCCATGTATACATTAAGTTGAGCAATAATATTAGGAATATCCTTTACTCTCTTATTTCTGTTTTCTAAATACTGGAAAACTTCACCATACCAGATTCTCTGATCATTCCTTATGATATGTCTAGTAGCTTCCAAATGAAAGGAGGATGCATCACCAAAGTTAAAAGAAACTGAGTTTGCTCTTCCTTTGAGCAAAGCAATGAATTTAAGAACGTACTCGTGAATTCTAACAAGCTTAGAGAAACTGGAACACTTGTCCAGGACGACTAAATGTTCAGGGTTTGATTCTGCTAAGACATGTGATTCACTTAATTTAAATGCAGAAATTGAGAAGGAATTTTCATTCAATGGATTAAAATTTGGATTGGGTACAACTATATCAAATGTGTCAGCATTACTGCACAGTTCATCCCTTTCACATCTTAAAAATTCTGGGCCAGTGAAATAATTAGTTTTCAAAAGCTGTTTGTACGACATAGGCCTAGTTATACAATCTGCAGGGTTCAAGATACCACTGACAAAACAAAATCTAACTGGGTTATTTTCACAGGTCCTTTGAATGTGATCCAAACGATTCATGATAAAGACACTCCTTTTATTCATTTTATCTAATTTGTTCACATAAGAATTAATCCAGCTCAGTGAAACAATGCTATCCGTATACAGTACTGATTCTACAATTCTAATAGGTTTAGGGCACTGAGGACCTGCCAAATCCTTACTCAAATCCAATAATGTTTCTGTTCCCAAAACTATCCCTTGGAATTCTATAGATGGAATACTTTTGCTTTCTAACTGCTTGTTAACCAAGCGATTCTTTGCTAGAACAAAACTGACTTGCTTAGTTTCTATGCACTGAATTATTGTCCCATAGATTATTTTACTGCTGTCAGTAAATGCAATTAAACGATATGACCCATTTCTCTCCCCGACAACTCTAGGTACCTCAATTGGAGGAGTCATGTTAACTTGTTTGGCTATGTTACGCCATTCTCGTTGTTGCTCAATGGACAATTTTGTATCCCATCCTAGAGAAGTGTTTAATTGAAGTTCATGCATAAATAAACGAGCTCTGTTTAAAATAGGTCCATTGAAATTATATGGATCAAAATTTGAAGCAATGCTTTTCAATATCAGTCTCTTAGTGTTTGCTTTAGAGTCTAGCTCAAGTTTAGGAGAGGAAATACAATCTGTTATTCGGTTCCACTTTAAACCAAATAATTTTACTACATCAGGAGTGACTTCATCCAAATTCTTATCTATTTTTTCTTGGAGCATAACATCATTGGTAACGAATTGTTGTAATTCAAATTTATATGGATTAAAAATGTTATTCAAGTTATCAAAACCCCAGTGTAAGCTTTCAGAATCATTTGCAGTGAACGCACCATTATCCATGTATATCAAAGAGTAAATAAGTTTCTTCAATTCCTTTAAGTTGTCCAAATCACCTTCAGTGTCTAGCATCAATATTTTGTACAAACCAATCATCAATATTGTTGGGCTACACCTTAGCCCAAAACTTAGACGAAGATTCTTGTATGCTATAATGGTAAAATCTCCTTTACTTACATTTTTAAACCAAAAGAATAATAATTTACTTTGATCAGTTTCATTTAATGCTATCTGCTGGAAAGCTTTCTTTAAATCAAAGCACAATAAATGAGAATCAAACCTTAAAAGTAGCAAGGCAGTAGACAATTTCTGATTAATACAAGGGCCAGCCCACATTGCCTGATTGTGGCTAATAGAGGGGGAGCCATTACTTTGTTTTTCACACAAATTAGAGAGAAAAACCATTCGGCATTTAGTAGTACTGCGGTCTAACTTAAATATTCCCATGTGCGGCAAAACACTGTACTCTGGGTGTTCTTCACAAAACTTATCCAAATTATCAATCCTTTCAATTAAGTTTTGAGCTACCTGAGTCTTTATGTTATCATCCATTAATCTCAAAAATTCATCATTCTTCGATAATTTCTTTAGGTTGGATTTCAAAATTTGCTTTGCTAAATTTGTGTTCTTTCCCAGCAAATGAGAAACACGACCATTCCATAAAAGTGGCATTATCAACCTGCCTTCTTCATCTCTTTGTGTATTATTAAGTAAATACCTAACTAATTTCTTATTATGTTCAGTGCTCTCCCCATCTAAGTCAGTTCTATCTTTGTGCAAATAATATGAGCATTCTCGCTCTAAAATATGATCAGTAGCTTTTTGCAATTTATGCTCGCTGATCCTGCCATCATGATCTAAAATACAGATTGTAGGATCCTCTGCACTTCCAATACATCTAACACTAGACTTGAAACATGAAGTCATAGGAAATTTAATATTATCCAGTGATTTACCTTGCTCATTTAAATTCTCTTCCAAGCCAAAAAGTAAATGAGTATCATCATGCAGGCTAGGGAGAAATTTCAAATTTGCAATTAATTTCTCAATGTTTCCTATTAACCTAATGCCAAATCTTGTTTCATAGTACACACACTGACCACTATGACCAAAACTAACCATCTTTTCCATGAGACAATGAGCTGAATTTGCCCCCAGGACAAACTGAATATTTGATATGTCTTCTCTAGCCTCATCAAGAAACTCATCTAAAAGCTTATAACCATAATTTCTAAAACTTCTAACAACTTTACCAAGGCCGGGTAAATTCAAATTTATATCAATACCTGGGACACAAATAGCTTCTATATTATGTGCTGTCTCCCCAATCTTAACAGAAATTTGAACTATCTTGGTACGATAGCATTTTGCTCCATTAAACCCATTGACAACAAGATCAAAATTATCTTTCACAACTTTGAAACACTGACCTTCTAAAGCACACTCAGAAAAGAAATTAGCTTGGCTACCTGAATCCTTCAATCCTCTTATTTTACTAGGGCCCAAAGTACAAGAAAATGTGGGTAAAATTGAATTTATGCCCCCCTTACTCTGAAAGGAACTACCTGGACAAACTACCCCATTCTGTGTACTATTTTGAACATTTTTTGATTTACTTTACTCGTTTTGCTTAGGGTTAGGAACTGCTTTTTTAGGATTACGCACCAAATCTCTGACCTCGGAACTTTCATGATTATCTGACAGGCAAAGAAAGGAGAAATGCCATCCCTGACAATGTTTACACTTTCTGGAAAATCTAAAATGACACGAGCTATCCAAATGCTCGATTCTTGCACATTTAGTGCAACCATTCAAAATGCTCAACCTAGCTATCTTTTCCTTAGCAGTAGCGAAATTAGGGCACTTATGGATTGGATGATCACCATTAACCTTATCACTACAAAGTGTGCAAGAATTAAAAGGATTGGAGCTTTTAAAATTAACCTCTGCTGCTAAGTTTGAACTTTTACTCAATCCTAGTTTATCTTGATGCCTTTCAGCAGAAGGCAGTTTACTTTTACTTAATTTACCAAGTTTATTTGCATTCTGATACCGTTCATTGGCTTCAAAAAAGTTATCAACAATTTCACTTGTAGTGGGCTTTGAATTGTTAGTAATTTGTATCAACTGATTTCTGAAAGTTTCATTCATTCCTCTTAGGAAAAAGTACTGCAAAACATCATCTATATCCATTTTCAAAGTCTTAACAGCTTCTTGTAATTTTCTAATATTACTAATATACTGAAAGGGTTCTGAATCATAACCTAACTTCAGCTCTTGAAGTTGTTTCATCACATTAAACTTTTGAGTTGGAACCGAGGCAAAAGCTGTTTTTAAGAGTTCCTTTGCATGGGAATAACCTTGTTTGTCTGCTTCTAAAGAGTCTATCAAAAGTAAAGCCTTGCCAGAAACCTGCTGTTTAAGTAACAACAACCTATCATAATCTGTGTAAGAAAACTTTCTAGTAGTTTCCTCAAACTGCTGTAAGAATAATTCCAAACTTTCATCATCAGAACTCTTAAATTTAGGCAAAGGTGCTACTGGACTTTTAAGACGACTAAGAGGAGTTTCATTCAGATTTTCACTTGTGCTTCCATTAACATTAACCTCTCAGAGCAGCAACATTTCAGAAATTTTATCTTTATATTCCTGACAAGAGCTAAATTCAATTTCCATTTCATTTTCATCTTCGCTCTCTGACCACTTCAAAGATATGACTTTACTATCAAACCCTTTAAGTTCTTCCTTAAAATTCTTAAGTTTTTCAACAAGATTTAACTTTTGTGAGCTATTATACTGCGAAAATTTATGCCTTTCATTAAATTGTCTAGTGACTTGAGAGCGGATGTACTTCCGACTCATAACAAGAAGCCTAATGTCTGTCATGATTATAGAAAAATTTAATTCTAAACGTCAATGCAGCCTAACAAAAGAAAAAATTTAAGATAATTATAGTATTCGGTATACTGATCAATAATAACAATAATCCAAATAAAAACCACCACTCCTACAATGCTACCCAAGTGCCACCAGTATTGAGACAGC
Source organism: Palaemon carinicauda (assembly GCF_036898095.1). NCBI lineage: Eukaryota > Metazoa > Arthropoda > Malacostraca > Decapoda > Palaemonidae > Palaemon > Palaemon carinicauda. The sequence continues at coordinate 103,573,647 of NC_090726.1, forward strand.
CTTCAGAGCCCCACGTTGGGCGCCATTTCAAAAACATAAACAGAATGTAAATTTATAACAAGAGCAGCGAGAGCAGAGTAACAATAACTTTAATATCAATATTGGATAAAGAAACTTTAAAAATTAAAAATATTAGATTCTTTATTTATATTGAATAAATATTAAATATGGCAAAGCAATGGAACTCTGATGGCTGAAGTGGAATCCTCAATCACTAGTGACTGCCTGTGGTAGAACCCACTCAACTCTTGCCTGTTTTTGAAAACTATGGATTCTGCAAACCACGGAAAAATTTCCATCAAAAACCTAATGTAAAATTCATCTAAATTCCCTTTATAAACAATAATGAATAATATACAATATATCAACATCAAGTACAAATATACCAATACAACATTACATACAACTGAACTAGGTACCTAATAAATTTGCCAAGACCAGGAAGATAACTGAAGCCGATGATACTAGGCTACCTTCCAGCAAGCACAAGTAACCTAACCTAGTAACAAATGAAAAAATTAGGCTCACTAAAATCCTAAGTTAAGTAATATTAAATTACATATGAAAAAACAAACTCAGGAAAATAGAATCTGACACGGTATATCGATTTAAGCAAATTTGAACACCCACTAGGCTATTCTATGCACAAAACAATGATTTGAAATTAAGCTAGAAATAACACTAGTAATTTTATAATGAGCTTAAAATCCATAGAAAATTTATAATTAGGGTTGAAGACTTGAATAATTAATATTCATTTCAAATATTATAACCCCCTAACCAAAGTTGAACCATATGCCACAAAATCATAGGAAACTTACGGGGTTGGTAGGCCTTATCCTTAAAATCCCAATGCAAATTGAAGAGCAGCAGAAGATCCCATTGTTGAGAACTATGTATTCAGACATCTTGATATTGCACTCTTCATGGTAGCACTCGTGGTAAGCAATTGCAGGAGAGGTGGCTTTAAATTGAAGTGCTACTCCATCTTCATAGCACTTCTACACTCGAAGAAAATATTATCCAATATCCAATATGTCCAATGTGGCCAATAAATCACCCATCTGCCTCCTCACACTTCCCTCATTACCAGTAGGTGAAAATTTTTTCCCAAGGAGGATGGAATCAGGAACTGCAAATATTAAAATACAGCCAGCAGAGCCATCTATGGACTGAGCCTATTATCCTTGAAACTCCCAGTATTTCTTTTTGATTTTGCTTTGTATGGCAAAAGGGGGGTTTCAAGGATGAAACAAATATGAACATAAATAAATATACATATACACAATTTTATAAATTTTCTACAGAATTAGTATATAAAATAATTCTTCAACAGCAGCCGCCCTTAGTAATTGTGACAGGAGCACCCTTGAAAAAGTACAATCACGGCCCTGTGGTAATTGTGATACTCGTCATACCCCTGGGTATTCGTCATGCCACGCGAGAAAAATGACATGTCACAGGTGTAGTAAAACCGGACACCTGAAGAAGTTTTGCAGAGGGCGGAGGGCTAGGAATAACCTTACTGGCCTGGCCGCAGAGTCGGACATAGCGGGTGCAGTGGTCACAGTTGTCGTAATGGCAGAGCAAAGTTGTGGAATGGTCCGTCCCCGCAGCCCACTATTCATATCATTGTATGCTTAGCCACCTTGGGAGAGTGGTCCTGTGTATGAGCGGTGCCAGACATTGGTGCGCAGCTTTGTGTTGCGGGACCTACTATTCTTGTGATGTTGAACATAAAACCCGCTAAGTTGAGGTTGAAGGAAGAATTACGAGCCTTTCCCAACCTGCATGTGAAGTGTTTAGGGTCGATCTCTTGTACCATAGAATACAAGGGGAGGCACACAACCCAGAAGTATACTTTGTAAAGTCCTCTATTGATTTTAATTTATTCTGGTATGCTTTGTAAAGTCCTCCATTGATTTTTATTTATTTTAGGACGTTTACAAGAAACTTGGTCTTGTGCCAGAAACGTTTCCAAACAACACCACCTTCACAGATTCTGACCCCACAGCAGCAAGTACAAACCATACCTTAGCCGAAGCAACCGAACAACCTGCGAGACCGTCGACCATTCCGTTTCCCCCTATTGAGGAGAATATTACCAGATTAGAAAACTGGTTATTAGCCCAATTTTTAAGTACGACTTTCAACACCAAGATAGAACCCCTCCCGGTAATGGATGAGGAACCCAACCGTATCATCTTATTAGCTGACACAGTTCCGTATACCTGCCACACACCTGCCTCAGTACCTAAGCACTGGGAAAAGGAGGTGAAAGCTCAGTTGGAGGAGGACATCAAGAGAGGGGCCTTACAGCGAGCTCCCCTTGAAGAGCCCACAGAATGGTGTTCATGTATGGAGGTCGTGGCCAAGAAATCGGGGCAGTCAATGTGTACAGTTGACTATCAAAAGCTCAATGCAAGTTGTAGAAGGGAGACCCACCATACCCACACGCCCTTCAGTATGGTATCTGCTCATACAATACTGTGGCCGACGCCTATTGGGGATTTCACCAGGTAGAACTAGACAACGAAAGCATACCCCTAACTACATTCATTACACCTTGGGGCAGGTATCAATACCGAAGGACACCAATGGGACATTGTTCTGCCTCCGACACATATACAGGCCATTTCGATGAGGCCAATGAAAAAGTACCCAAGAAGTTCAACTGTGTAGACAACACTCTTCTCTCTGATTCGAACGTAGAAAGGGCCTTTTGGCATGTGTATGACTTCCTCACAGTCTGTGCATATATAGGCATCACTTTGAAACCAGAAAAATTCAAGTTTTGCAAAAAATAAGTGGATTTCGTCAGGTCTGACATCGGTTGGGACTCTTACAAGTATTCAGGAGATTGTTTATCTGCCATCAAAAGTTTTTCTATTCCCAAAAAGCCCACAATATCTGACATCAGGTCATGGTATGGTTTTGTCAATCAGCTGGCCCCCTTCCTGATAATAGCGCCCTTCATAACCCACTTTAGAGACCTACTGAAGAATTCCTCAAGCAAACAGGTCTATTAGGATGAGCACATTCAGGAGAAGTTTCATCAAATGCAAGACATCGTCTGCAAGTTAGTCAAGGACGGCCTCACCTACTACAACAAGCTGCGTTCGACTGTTGCAGTCATTGACTGGATTAAGGAGGACATGGGCTTCATCATTTTCCAACAATAATGCAGTTGTATCTCCATCAAAGCCCCCTTCTGCTATAGAGATTGGTGAAAAATAGCGCTTGGTGGCAGTCGTTACCTCATATTCTCCAAGTCTGGGTATGCAGCTGTTGAGGGGGAAGCCCTTGCAGTTGCCTGGTGCCTAAAATGGCATGATTATTCCTACTAGGCTGCCCGAACTTGACCATTGACATAGACCACCACCCCTTAGTCTAGTTACTAGGAAATAGAAGTTTCAGTGATATTACCAACCCCAGACTATTTACAATAAAGGAGAAAACATTATTGAATAATTTCAACGTTAGATACCCACCAGGCAAGAGAAATCATGCGGCTGACTTCCTCTCTCGATTTCCTGCCATGAGAACGGCACCAGATAGGATGCAAGCTTCAATGAAGAATTAATGATTGCTAAGGTGTCAGCAATCAAGGAAAACCTGCAGGAGCAATGCACCATAGACGAGAAAACTGTTGAAGAGGCAGCCCTGGATGGCCCAGCATATCAGCTACAAGTCACTTGAGTGACTGCAGGGGACTGAAACATGAAGAAATCTCAAGAAATTGCATGTTTGAGGCCCTTCTATGGCATCAGAGAACGTTTATCTATATCTAGCAACTGGGTCACATACTACTTCAACGACAAATGCATCTGCCTTGTCATTCCCGAAGGGCTCCGCCATCAAATAACCGCCAACCTTCATGCTGGACATCAAGGCCTAGATACAATGTTGAGAATAGAAAGACATTTGGTCTATTGGCCGGGCATCGGGGGTGACCTCCAGCATCATCGTTCATGGTGTACATCGTGGGACGCCCACTCACCATCACTGCCTGCCAAAGTCATGAAAAGGACCCCTGCCCCAGAGGATTCGTTCCAACAGACTGTCATAGACCTGTTTCAGCTTGAAGGACACACGTATATGGCATATTGTGACAGACTTACAAGCTGGCTAGAAATAGCCCACTTCCCTAATGGGAAATCATCTGCAAAAGTCATGGCAAACCTTAAGCATCACTTCACTCGATGGGGAGCACCTGAACAATAGTCTACTGACAGCTGCACCAACCTGGTGAGTGAAGAAATGATAGTCTTCTACAGGATATGGAGAAATGATATACACCTATCATCGGCCCACTACCCGCAGAGAAATGGGAGAGCCGAAGCTGCAATTTAGTTCGCAAAAAGCATAATTAGAACAAGTATCAGCGGGACTGGAAGCCTCATAATTGAAAGCGGCACTGACAGGAGGCTTACGCCCCTACAGCCAGGCACATATGTTAGGGTTCAGAACTAGATGGTAGTGGGTGTCCGTCAATAAGAAATAGAAGACGCCTCAAGGTCATTGAACTGCCCGTCAGTGAGACAACAGGTTACACTCCTACCTATGACGAAGTGGCTCATGAGCCTAAGTTCCTCCATCAGCGCCAGAGGTACGGCCTCCATGGAAAAGAGAGTCCCCTGTCTGGATGAACGATTATGTATAATTATCTTTGCTTTGATTCTGCATTCATAAAATGAAAGTGTTTCTTTTTTTTATTTCAATGCACTTAGAAAAGCATTGATTTCATAATTGCAAAATTATATTATGTATGAGATTTCATGCTGATGTTGCATTCACAACTCCTTTTAGTGCACGTCTTGCAATGCTGATGTAATCATAGTTTCGATTGGTGTTATGTTAATATACCATTGATGTTACTCTCTCTCTCTCTCTCTCTCTCTCTCTCTCTCTCTCTCTCTCTCTCTCTCTCTCTCTCTCTCTCTCTCTCTCTCTTTACAGTCATCCTATTGTTACCATTAATTATTACGATTATGATTTACCATATTTGTTTGATGTTTTTCCTTAAGTGTTGAGCTTTTTGCTTGTCATGTCTGCTTTTGATATTGTCATTTATAAGTTTTGAAAATATTTCCCTCCACGTAATATTTTGCGAGCGAGATATAAGAAATATTAAGATGAAGCTGCTGTAGAGCCTGAGCGCTGCCCACATAAGTGACGTCATTGCCTTCGTCACTGGCTATCTATACTTTCTTCTGCTGTGAATCAGTTGCAATGAAGATATGGAAATCACGCTGACTATAATTTCCTGATCCTGATCAGCCTTAGATCCAACAATAACCATTTGTACATTGAAGTGGATAAGACTTCACATTGACTTTACTCTACATATGTAATTAAAATGGGTTTCACACTAATGATTGTGACTATTATAGATTTACGTTCAAATTTTGAATCAAATGTTTTTTTACTTTTGAGCAAAAGGACCGTCGAAGGAAAACCTGTAAAACTCAAAATAACTTAATAAGGGGTGAAACATGTGAATATAAATAACGGACAAAATAAATATTTTCCACCAATATGTCGTGTTTAACAAACTTTTTTTTTCTTTGAAAATCTCAAGTTTTAGTCAAGCATTTTCTGAAAACCCGAAATTTAACAGATAAACGTTTTTAAAAACTCAAGTTTATTATTCTAAATTTTTCTTGAAAACCCCAAGTTTAACAATCAAACTTTCTTTTCTTAAAAATATGTGGGGGTCTTGATCACCCTGCAACCCCCCTGGATCCGTTAATGATTACTACATATTACTCTAGAAGTTTTATTCAATTGTGACCAAGTTGTGGAGGGATCTTCCCAGTCAGGTACCGGTAGAACTTCAAAAGATCAAACTTACAGTAAATGTTTTTATGTTGAACAGGCTGATATAAGTCTCTTTTTAAAGCTTATTTATGAAAAATATATTTTACTGTTGTTACTGTTCTTAAAATATTTTGTTTTAATTGTTCATTACTTTTTTTGTAGTTTATTTATTTCCATTCCTTAACGTAAGATTATAATTTAAGTATATGTTCTCCCTACGTAGAGAAGGAATCATTCCTGACTCATGCATCGCATGCTGATGCAAGACGAAGTGGTCAGACTGTATCTGGATCTCGTTAGACACTCTGTGTCTCATTGCCATACTCCAATCCTGAACATCCTACATGGCGCAGCGAGTTACTTATCCTCTTAAACGCCAGTTGATGCGGAAAGTGGTGCTGGCTTCACCTCCGAGACGGTTACTGTGCATGCAGTGAGAAGCCAACTGTCACCAAACGTCATCGCCGCTAAACAAATGTGCAGAAACTGTAGAGGGAATCATGCCCAAGAGAAAAACGCATGTCCAGCGAGGTCTCTTGCTTGCCATAACTGCCAGAAGACTGGCCATATCAAGAGATATTGCAGAAGAAGGAAGATATCACCGGACTCCGCTACAGCCTCGGTAGTGACATGGGCAATAGTCACTGCAACTCAATGCCTCTCACAACCCACTGTCATGGTCAAAGTGGCGGAGGGAAAGGAGCCCAGGTTCATGAATGTAAGTGCCGATGCTGATACAGGGGTGCAAGTATATGTTATGGGCACGGAGATATTATCATTATTCAACATATGGCCTACGCTATTACAGAGTCAAGCTGGCTTATGAGATGTCGCCAACTTAAGGTTGGAGTGCTTGGAATCGGTGACCTTCCAAATCTCCTTCAGAAACCGTACCAGTGTGCAAGAGGTGTATTTCATCAAATCAGCAAGGTCATTGTACCTCTCTCTCTCTCTGCATGCAAGGACCTTAAACTTATCCCAATTGATTATTTGCATCATCTCCCAAGACCTATATCAGTGAGTGTGTCTACCAGCACGACATCGCCCTCCAGACCTTCTTCTGTTCCGCTATCACCTATCGAAAAAAACGTACCTCACTTGGAACAGTGGTTACTCCAGAACTTTTCATCGATGACCTTCAATACGACTAGGGAGCCATTAGCAGTGATAGTGGGAGCACCCCATCACATCCATCTAATGACAAATGCAGTGCCATATGCATGTCATACTCCCACAGCAGTTCCCAAGCATTGGGAAGTCAAGGTGAAGGCTCAAATCGGAGAGGATATACGGAAGGGCTTTATCAAGAAGTTCCCCTAGGAGAGGCAACAGAGTGGTGCACACAAATGGTTGTGGTGGCAAAGAAGTCAGGCCACACACGATGCACAGTGGACAATCAATGCCTAAATGCCCCTGTAGGAGGGAGACCCACCACACCCCAGCACCATTTGATATGGTATCTGGCATTCCCCAGCTCTCTTACAAGACGATGGCTGATGCATATTAGGATTCCACCAGGTAAAACTCTATAAGGAGAGTCACCGCCTAACGACGTTCATCACACCCGGGGGCAACTTCCAGTACCATAGGACCCTTATGGGCCACTGTTCAGTATCAGATGCCTATACAAGACAATCTGACAACGCCATTAAGGACATACCATGTAAGTAAAAATGCATAGATGATACCCTCCTCTATGACAGTGGGGTTGAAGAAGCCTTCTGGCACAGCTTCGATTTTCTGGCAACATGTGCTGCAGAAGGCATCGCGTTCAAGCCAGAGAAATTCAAATTTTGCAAAAGGGAAGCAGAGTTAATTGGATTTCATCTATCATAGGAAGGCTATAGACCGACTGAGGACAGCCTCAACGCCATTCGGAAGTTTCCCATGCCACCCATGTCCACCATCACAACCTTTCAGGGACCTACTGAAGAAGAAACAGACTGGCAAACATGTATTTTGGGACACATATCTGCAGGAAAATTCAAGAGCCCTCAGAACACCATCTGAAAGCTGGCTGGGGACAGCCTTGAATACTACGACAAGTTCCACCCAACAGTTGCCCTCACAGATTAGAGCAGAGAAGGCTTAGGATTCGTAATCCTCCGACAGTATTGTAGCTGCATAACCACGGATATGCCATTCTGTTGTAAACACAATTGTAGAATCGCCCTCTACGGAAGTAGACACCTATCCCCCGCCAAAGCCAGTTACACAGCAGTTAGAGGGGGAGACCCTGGCCGTTATGTGGTGCCTAAGGAAGGCTAGATCACTACTCCTTGGATGCCCTACCCTTACATTTATCACCGATCACTGGCCCAAAGTAAAGATCATGGGAAATAGAGTCCTGGCAGACCTCAATAACCCAAGATTGTTAAGGCTGAAGGAGAAGACCCTCCAGTATAAATTTACTATTAGGTATCTACCAGGTAAGAGAAATTGTGCGGCCGACTTTCTATCTCGTTTCCATGCCCTGTGAACCTCCCCTGATGAATGTGATGTTGAGTTGGAGGGCGATATAGCAGCGGTCGTCACTGTAGCAGTTATAGAGACTACATAAAGAGGAGCTCACGATGAACAAAAAAAACAGACAGTTCAATGGCATCCAAGGACCTCATATACCAGTTACTGATGGCAAAGGTATCTGCAGGATATTGGCCCCCGCAGAAATCGCAGGAGGTAGCCAGCCTTAAGCCCTTTTATGGTGTGAGAGATTTCCTATCAACTTCATAAAACCTAGTGCTTTACACATACGAAGACGGGTATGTATGACTGGTAATCCCAGAGGAACTTCGCCGACAGATCACAACAAATCTTCAATTGACTCCATGCTGAGGAGGGCCCAACAGTCAGTCTACTGGCCAGGCACGGAGGGCGACTTTCAGCACCACAGGAATTTGTGTATTGTTTGTAACATGCACGCACCTTCATTACCAGAGGAGTCGATAGCCATCACTCCGCCCCTGGACCAACCCTTTCAATTTACGGTTGTTGATATGTTCCGGCTAGATGGGCAGATGTACTTGGCATACACAGATAGGCTGAAGGGATGGCTGGAAATAGTGCATTTCCTTAATGGTGCCAATTTGCAGAGAGTAATATCCGTGCTAAGAGGCTATTTCACGAGGTGGGGGACCCCAGAGGAAGTGTCCACGGATGTGGGCTCAAACCTAGTGAGCAAAGAAATGTTGGCTTTCTCCAAAAGATGGGGAGTCAAGGTGCGCCTCTCATCGCCACATTACCCACAGTCAAATGGGAAAGCAGAATCAATGGTAAAAACAGCCAAAACACAGGGAAGGGGGCAGCCTAGACTGCGATAAGGTCTCTCTCGCGGCCCTGCAGTATTTGAACACGCCCATTCGTGATATCAACAAGTCTCCTGCACAGCTGACAACTGGGAGGCGATTACAAGATAGCGTTCCTACAGCGAAGCAACATTACCTGGTTGACAGGCATTGGAAGTAGACACTGTGATAGTGCAAAATTCAAATGGTCACCCACAGAGAAAAAATCAGTACTAGTCACACCACAAGGACACTAAAACCCTTGGGAATAGGGGCCCGTGTGAGAGTGCAAAACCAGGCAACGAATGAATGGTACTGTATGGGGTTGATGGTGGACTTCCTTCCACACCGGCAGTACCGAATCAAGTTGGATGGCAGTGGACGTCTGTCGCTAAGAAACAGGAGACATATTGCACCTACTAACGGTCTCGACCTCTCTCACACGTCATCTACCACCACTTCAACTCCATTGGAGGTACCAGTACGCCCTAAGAGGCAAACTACGCGCCCGGCGGAGTTTGCCAACTACATCATGGACAATGATAACGTGTAATGTTATATGCAGTTTTCCCTTTCATTGTAATTGTACCTGTTTATTGTTCCCCATTACCCTGCCAGTAACACTATATACCATTTATGCATGAATAATGTAATCATGTGAATAATTGTGTTTCAAATTTTCATTTTTTGCAGCTACAATTTATATTTAGTTATGCATAAAAGATGCCGAGTACTTTTATTTTCTTCTAAGTAGCATATTGACTAACATTTATTATACAATATATATATTTGTCTCAGTTACTTAATAGATTGTTGTTTGATTTATGCAAAATAACTGTATTCATATGTACAGTTTTCATTAAAGTATTAGCCATTTCATGTATATGCTCATACTTTATTAAAAATCTTGGGAGGAAGATGTAAGATTATAATGTAAATATATGTTTTCCCTACGTATGGAGGGAAACATTCCTAACTCATGCATCGCATGCTGATGCAGGGTGAGTCTGTATCTGGATCTTATATTATACTGCTCACCAAACATTCTGTGTCTCATGGCCATCCTCCAATCCTAAACATCCTACACTTACTTTCGTCCTGGCATCTGCAGCGAATTACCCAGTCTTTCTGTGTTGATTTGTTCGAGGACACCTGAAATATCTTAAGCCTTTACATTTTGAGTTAGTTCTGACATTGTTGCAACCAAAAACAGTGCAATAAGAAGGCATCTTTCATAGATAATGTGCACGTAGGTTGAAAGGTGTAGCTCATGACAATGAAAGCGTATGGCGTTAGGTGGCAGACTGGCCACATTGGACGCCGATGATGTTGCACAAGGGGCAGAGCTATGTTTAAAGTCAATCTCGTGAACAAACTCTGCTCTGGACAACCCAGCATAGCTACTAATCACTCGAGTGACTGCAGGGGACTGGAACCCGAATAAATCTCAAGAAATTACATGTTTGAGGCCCTTCTACGGCATCAGAGAACGTTTATCTATATCTGGCAACCTGGTCACATACTGCTTCAACGATAACTGCATCTGCCTTGTCATTCCCAAAGGGCTTCGCTATCAGATAATCGCCAACCTTCATGCTGGACATCAAGGCCTAGATGCAATGTTGAGAATAGCGAGACATTCGGCCTATTGGCCGGGCATTGAGGGCGACCTCCAGCATCATCGTTCACGGTGTACATCGTTGGACGCCCACTCACCATCACTGCCTGCCAAAGTCATGAAAATGACCCCTGCCCCAGAGGATCTGTTCCAACAGACTGTCATAGACCTGTTTCAGCTTGAAGGACACATGTATATGGCATATTGTGACAGGCTTACAGGCTGGCTAGAAATAGCCAACTTCCCTAATGGCATCTCATCTGCTAATGTCATGACAAAACTTAGGCATTATTTCACTCTATGGGGAGCATCTGAACAGTTGTCTACGGATGGCGGCACCAACCTGGTAAGAGAAGAAATGATGGCCTTCTGCGGGAGATGGAGAATTGATATACACCTATCATCGGCCTACTACCCGCAGTCAAGTGGGGGAGCCAAGGTCACAGTTAAGTCCACAAAGATGATAATTAGAACAAGTATCAGCGGGATTGGAAGCCTCCATACCGACAAGGTATCATTGGCTAAGCTACAGTACCTGAACACGCCCTTAAGAGGTAAAAATAAATCTCCAGCACAATTGGCAACTGGGAAATAGCTATGGGATGGTGTACCGACCACAAAACTCAACTATATGATAGACCACTGCTGGAGAAAATACATTAGAAAAAGAGAACCTCGGGTAGCAGAGAAAAATGAGAAGATAATTGAAAGCGGCACCGACGGGAGGCTAATGCCCCAACAACAAGGCACGCACGTTAATGTTTAGAACCAGATGACTAAGGCCTCGGATAGCTTGGGAATCATAGTCGAGCGGCTACCTCATAGACAGTACATTGTAAGACTAGATGGTAGTGGGTGTCCGTCAATAAGAAACAGAGGACACCTCTCGGTCATTCAACTACTCGTCAGTAAGACAACAGGAGCCACTCCTACCTATGACGAAGTGGCTCATGAGCCTAAGTTCCCTCCATCAGCGCCAGAGGTACGGCCTCCATGGAAAAGAGAGTCCCCTGTCTGGATGAACAATTATGTATAATTATCTTTGCTTTGATTCTGCATTTATAAAATGAAAGTATTTCTTTTTTGTTTTACTGCACTTAGACGTGCATTGATTTCATAATTGCAAAATTATATTCTGTATGAGATTTTATATTGACGGTGCACTCACAACTCATTTTTAGTGCACATCTTGCAATGCTGGTGTAGTTTCGCTTGATGTTATGTTAATGCGCTGATGCTCTCTCTCTCTCTCTCTCTCTCTCTCTCTCTCTCTCTCTCTCTCTCTCTCTCTCTCTCTCTCTCTCTTTTCAGTCATCCTCTCTCTCTCTCTCCCTCTCTCTCTCTCTCTCTTTTCAGTCATCCTCTCTCTCTCTCCCTCTCTCTCTCTCTCTCTCTCTCTCTCTCTCTCTCTCTCTCTCTCTCTCTCTCTCTCTCTCTTCCAGTCATCCTAGTTACCATTAATTATTACGATTATGATTTACCATACTTGTGTGGTGTTTTTCTTCAAGAGTGTTGAGCATTTCGTTTGTCATGTCTGCTTTTGATATTGTCATTTACAAGTTTTGAAAATATTTCCCTCCTCGTAATATTTTGCGAGCGAGATGTAAGATGGATAAGATGAGGCTGCTTGTAGCGCCTTAGCGCAGGCCACATAAGTGATGTCATTGCCCACGCCACGGGCGATCTGTACTTCCTTCCACTGTGAATCAGTGGCAATGAAGATACAAAACCACGCTGACTATAATTTCCTGATCCAGCCTATCCTTATATCCAACAATATAGGTTTGCAAAATAGAATGATCGACATTTACTTGAATCATCATCTATCCATATTTTAGACCCTCATTATGTTTTTATATTGAGTGGATAAAATATTGTTATGGTTTATCATTTCGAATTGACTAAACTCTGGAATGCCATAGTTTAGATACCATGAGACCAAGGGCTCCAACAGAGAAAAGTAGCCCAGTGAAAAACTAAAGTAGGAGTAATGAAGAAATGAAATAACATATTTTAAGAACATCAAAATAGATACATTCTGTGCTTGTTTGCATGGATAAAACCATCGATATAAGAGAGCAAATGATTACATTAAGTGAAATTAATAACAAACTGAAGGACATAAAGTGTTAGATGCATACTTGTCTGTTTGAAGAAAATGTTTATTATTTGAAGAAAAAATTCGGAGTAAATTTTAGAATTATCTACAAAACATGATGCTTGACTCTGTGGGTCGCATCATTGTGAGATAGGATGGATTAAAAGCTTTGTTAATCCAAGACTCCTCCAAAGTTCTCTGCTATCTGTTCTCTACGTCACCTGTAGCCTACTGGATTAGTACCCTCATTAATCTTTTGACATTCGGAAAAGAGAGAAAGAGTGGTCTCCTATAATATGAAAATGATAAAGCACAAATTTTTTCAATACAGTAATAAATCAAATGATTGTGAAATGCAATCAGTTTATCATTATATTATTAGAAGCTCTCCAATCAAGAGACAAAGTATGGTCATATAACAATACTGTACATGTCAAAATAGGAGAGTCAACCCAGTCACGCCATACCAGTCCGTCCCCACATACGCAAGAGACCGGCAGGGGATACTGCCAATCTCGGAGGAACTAGCCTGTCCAGTCAAACATGCTGAAAGGATGAGAGTACAGGCTAGTCGCGCCGGTTTTGTACTGTTTATCCACCATACACATTAAGGATTGGTCGGTTTGTGCCAATCACGGTCAAATCAGTGCACCTGTCATCTGAGTGTATGGCCTGCTTAAAGCCGGGAAGACTGACCGTACTGTTTGTCCTTATGGACTGGAGCGACGCTCCAATCCTGTGTGAAATGCCCACACATGCTATGGACTAGCCTGCTTAGTTCAAGAGGATTGAGCACCAAGGATTAGGCCTACGTAGTTACATTTTTTGGTATTTGCTAACCAAATTTGGTACATTACGGGGTACCAAGTACAATTGGTTGCCTACATCTAATTTTGAAAATGCCAAATTTTGGTACTTTTTACTTTCTTTATTTTTTTACTTAATATAAATCTATGAAATCTGACTTGAAGTAATCATATGAAGGAGCGTAAAAGGCATTCTCTGTCGGCTTCTACATGGTGGTGATTTATCTGCTATGGTGTTAATGTACTTATTTCTCTTGAAGTCACTGTGGACTACCTTTTACGTTTATCCCCCTTAATCCGAGAGTTCAAGTGTCTCCTGGGAGAAATATACTAGATGGATTTTTAGACCTTTCTGGAGATTATCTTATGGTGAAGCACTGCTGCACTTTTAATTAGGCGTACTTGTTTTCACGTTAATTTATAGAAATTTGAAAGTGTCTATAATGATGTTTGATCCTGTTGGTCGCATCTTGTGAGATAGGTTGGATTAAACGTTTCACAAATCATAGACTGGGATTACTTTTACAAACTTCTCTATTATCTCCTCCTACCGGCACCTGTGTAGGATTAGTGCTCTCATTAATCTTTTGACTTTACTGTGGGAGACTACATAGTTTAGGAAGAGAAAAAGTGTAATCTTCTCTGATATAACAATGATAAAGCAAAAATTGTTTTCATATAGTAATAAGTCAAAAGATTGTGAAGTGCAGTCAGTGTATCATTATAATATAAAAGTGTTTCGATCAATGGGTGAAGTATGGAATACTGTACTTGTCAAAATAGGTGCGTCAATCCAGTCGCCATGCTAGTCTGTGCTCACACATGCACAGGATTGGCGGGTATACTGCCAATCACGATGGGATTGGCCTGTCCGGTCAAACATGCTGACAGGATGAGAGGACAGGCTAGCCATGCCGGGTTTGTCCTGTTTACATCTCATACACGTTAAGTATTGGCGCAAAGGCACCAATCGCTGTCAAATTAGCACGCCAATCCTCTGCGTGTATGGCTTGCTTAAAGCCGGCATACACGCAGAGGACTGACCTTACGGTTTGTCCTTACGGACTGGAGTGACGCTCCAATCTTGTGAGAAATGTCTACACATGCTACAGACTAGCCTGCTTAGTTCAAGAGGATTGGGCACCCAGGATAAGCCCACATGGTTATGTTTTTGGTACTTGTTAACTAAATTTTGTATAGTACTGGGTATCAAGTACAATTGGTAGCCTACATCAAACTTTGAAAATGCCAAATTTTGGTACTTTTTTACTTTATCTTTTATACTATATAAATCTATGAACTCTGACTTGAAATAATCAGATGATGGAACATGATAGGTATTCTCTGTCGGCTTCTATGTGGTGGTGATTTTTCCGCTACAGTGTTAATGTACTTATTTCTCTTGAAATCATTGTGGACTACCTTTTACGTTTATCCCCATTAATCCGAGAGTTCAAGTGTCTCCTGAGAGGAACATACTAAATGGATTTTTAGACCTTTCTGGAGATTATCTCATGCTGAAGCACTACTGCACTTTTAATTAGGCGTACTTGTTTTCGCGTTTATTTATAGAAATTTCAAAATGATTGTGTTTATATAGGCAGAGAGAAAATGTGAGAGAGAGATATACATAAGTTTATAGAATTATCAGTAGGTACTTAATTTATCTCTCCATATTTTACATCTTCGATTTTTCCCATGAAGAGAATTCATAAAACTTAATCAGAATATTAATTTTTTTCCTTATGTTTCAGTATCTGTTTATTATCAGAATACAAGATACTATTGCACGAATAAGGCAGGATACTGTGTGGTTTTAATGATAAAATAAACTATGAAAAAAGATAGGAAATTTAAGGAAATCATAACTTGGTGAATGAAAGTGTGAGGGGAAAACCTAAAATAAAGAGCAATGAAATGCATAATATTACAAACTTGTGAAATGCAGTCAGTTTATCTTTATAACATAAAAAATGCACCGATCAGGGGACGAAGTGTGGAATACTGTACGTGTCAAAATAGATGAATCAACCCCATCAGCATGCTAAACCATGCCCACACACACACGAGACTGGCGGGGCATACTGCCGATCGTGACGGGATTGGCCTGTCTGGTCAAACATGCTGACAGGATTGGCTTGTCGGGTCAAACATGCTGACAGGATGAGAGGACAGGTTAGTTGCGTTGGGTTTATCCAATGGCAGTCAAATCAGCGTGCCAATCCTCTACGTGTATGGCCTGCTTAATATAAACCACGCCTGGGTTTGTTCCCTCCACTTCCAACACAAGGAGTTTGAAGATGATGTAAAGTTCCAGATGATGTAAAGTTCCTCCTTAATGCTTAAAGAGTACAGCTGTGCCATAAATTCATTATTGCTATTGTTCATAACCTAGGACCTTCTATGAGAATATGGAAGCATTTTGGTATAAACCTAATCAAGTCGAATAGAATTTCATTTAAAAAACACAACAGCAAATAGAGAAATATTTGTTTTTCCAGATGCACCTCATATGCTTAAGTTATTAACCCTTTTACCCCCAAAGGACGTAATGGTACGTTTCACAAAAGCCATCCCTTTACCCCCATGGACGTACCGGTACGTCCTTGCAAAAAAATGCTATAAAACTATTTTTTTTTCATATTTCTGATAATTTTTTTTTTTTAAATTCAGGCATTTTCTAAGAGAATGAGACCAACCTGACCTCTCTATGATAGAAATTAAGGCTGTTAGAGCAATTTAAAAAAAAATATACTGCAAAATGTGCTAGGAAAAAAAATAACCCCCTGGGGTTAAGGGCTGGAAATTTCCAAATAGCCTGGGGGTTAAAGGGTTAAGAAATCTTTGCTAAAATTAGTATTTTCTTCAGAATCCACGATTTATATAAAAAAGTTAATATAGATGTAAAAAGAGACCAGCACAAAGCGGATACTAACTAAGAAAATGAAAAACATATTTTGAAAGAATTTTTTTTAGGGCCATAAAATATTTGTTCAAGTAAAGATATTTTATCAAAAAATATTTGTTCAAGTAGAGACTATCCCAAGCTGCGTTTTATTTGTTAGATGATTTATTTTTACTTAAAATATACCAGCATACATAAAATAGTTTAAGATTCCAAACAAACGCAAATAACTTACATTATTTTCCCGGAAAATATCCTAGTCATTTGATATATGTATTACTGTTATTTTCTATGAAATTTATATAGTATGTCTCATATGTAAAGTTGTGTGTATATATATATATATATATATATATATATATATATATATATATATATATATATATATATATATTATATATGTGAAATTTGCTCGAAATGTGTTCTCTCTACCATATTCTTCATCCTTTACTCCTTTATTTCCATAAAATCTATAGGATATGATTCATATACTTTAATATTATCTTTTGTGGTCAAGTGCAAATACAGTAGTATTCTTTTTACACTTTATCCACATTTTCTATGTATTGTATGAAAATTAGTATTCATAAGACTTGGAAAATATAATTAACGTTATCTTTCTAGCTTATATCATCAATGAAAAGAATTGTTCTAAAAAATGACTTATGAAAACAGCGAAAGAATTGACAGCTTTTTCAACAATTAGCTACAATCTGTACCAACCTTGTGTCACACAATTGTACATAATTATTTTGTGTATATTATGCTTGTATCTGCGCTCTTCCCTCGCACTAAAAAGAACCTGAATGATCATGTCTCCGGTTATGCTCTGTAACATTGTCTGTCTCTCGAACAGGTTATGTCCTGTTGCCTTGAGGTTTTGTATATAAAGGAGAGTGTTCCTTAATAGATAACTCAGTCAGTTGATTGCTTCCTGCCTTTGAGTTCACAACCCTCTCTCGGCACCGTCACATTGGTGACCCCAGAAGTCGACTCGCTCCCACTGCCTTCCACCCCCACCTCCCTCGCCCCTCCATCATTGGTACTATGACGGACTCTACTACAGCAGTTGGCGCTGCGGCCGCCCCATTGAAACTTTCACCGTTCGCCAGCGGAGAGGCATTTGCTTGGTTTCAGCGCGCAGAAGTCCAGTTTCGCATCAACGGCGTGACTCGCTCAACCACCAAAGCAGATTATGTTCTCGCGGCGATACCTGAGGACACCTTCCCGGAAATATCCGACTGGCTTTGTGAACAAGGAGACACGCCAATAGCGTATGACGCCCTCAAAACATACCTTCTGCAGCAGTACTCGCCGTCGCCAGCCGCCCGTGTAGCAAAGCTTTTTCAGCTCTCGCAACAACCGTTGGGGGACCAAAGGGCTTCGCTTGCCCTCAGGGAAATGACCAGTATCGCTCGCCTTCAACCTGCCGCAGACGGCTCTCCTCGTGAGGTGAACCTACTTCGTGCCCTTTAGATACGCCGTTTACCCGGACCTATACGCGCTGCCATACCCGATGTCGATAGTTTACCCATAAAGGACTTGATGACCAAAGCCGACGCCCTTATGGACAGCCACTTCAAGACCTCCATCAACGCCTCCACCCCTGACGAAGAGGATGCCTATTTAACGTCAACTGAAGCTGACATGAATGCCGTAGGACATACACGCCCACACCGTGACGTGCCGAAGCAGAGACAAAGCCGCCCACCACCCACCAATCGCTCGAGCCCCAACAAACAACTTCTACAGCCACTTACTACCTCCCATCCGCCGCAGTTTTGCTACTACCGCTTCAGATTCGGGGCAACTGCGAAGAAATGTGCCGAGGATTGTCAGTGGCCAAAAAACGTGTAAGTAGGCCATCGCTCGTGGCGGTGGCCTCCCGTGTTTCTAATCTTTTCTTTTTACAGGATGCAGGAACGGGCGTGCGATTTTTGGTAGACACGGGTGCTTGTCGTTCTCTTTTGCCAAGGAAACTCTTCAAGACACGACGTAGTCTGTCTACATCTGCCGACGTCCGCTTGGTAGCTGCCAACGGATCTGCGATACCCACCTACGGTTACGAGAACCTCACATTATCGTTCGGAAACGGTAAATTCAATTGGAAGTTTCTCGTTGCTGACGTCACCATGCCAATCCTCGGTGCGGATTTCCTCTCTCATTTCCACCTTCTGGTCGATGTCGCCCACCGACGATTGGTCAACACAGACTCGTACTTGTCGACACCTCTTCAACCCGCCCCCTCTAACCTCGCTCTCCACATTAGCGCACCCACGGATGCCTACGCCCACCTCCTCACGTCGTACCCGGAAGTTTTCCGTCCAGAACTTCGCCAAACGCCCACGGTTCCTGCCAAGCACGGTATTTATCACCATATCAAGACGACGGGACCCCCAGTCTTCGCAAAATTCAGACGTCTGTCACCGGAACGATTGGCAGCCGCCAAACAGACATTCGCCGAAATGGAGGAAATGGGCCTTTGCCAAAAGGCCTCCAGCCCATGGTCATCACCCTTACACATCGTTCCGAAGAAAGACGGCTCCCTCCGTCCATGCGGGGATTACAGGCGCCTGAACATGCAAACAGAACCGGATCACTACCCCCTCCCAAACATTGCCGACGTGACCTCCTACCTGCACAAAGCAAAGGTTTTCTCTACGCTCGATCTCCTGAAGGGGTATTATCAGGTGCCTATGAACCCAGAAGACATCCCCAAGACTGCCATCACCACTCCATTTGCTACATACACCTTCAATTACTCCTGTTTTGGCCTTCGTAATGCTGGGGCCACGTTTCAACGTCTCATGGATGGCATCTTAGGGGACCTCCCTTTCTGTGTATGTTATGTGGACGACATACTTGTGTTCTCCTCCTCTAAAGAGGAACACCTCCGTCACCTGCGCATCGTGCTCGACCGCCTGCAACAAAACGGCCTTGTAGTCCGGTACAACATGTGTACCTTTGGCGCCGACGATGTCTCGTTCTTAGGGCACCGCATCACTCCTGAAGGTGTCCACCCCCTCCCTGAGAAGGTAGCAGCCGTTCAGAACTTCCCCGTGCCCTCGACCGTCAAAGCTCTGCAGGAATTCTTGGGCATGATCAACTATTATCACCGTTTTCTGCCAGCCATTGCCGCCACTCTTGCTCCCCTCTACGCCTCCCTCAGGGGCAAGCCGAAGGACCTGAAGTGGGGTCCCCTTCAAGAAGCAGCCTTCTGCAATGCAAAGAAGGCCCTATCAACTGCTGCGGCTCTCACTTTTCCTATCCCACACGCCCCTCTCCTTCTCTCCACCGATGCCAGCGACGTCGCTATTGGTGCAGTACTCGAGCAGGTGGTCAAAGGTTCGCCCCGCCCATTGGCCTTCTTCAGCAGAAAACTGTCCAAGGCAGAATCGGGTTATTCTACCTTCGATCGAGAATTGCTGGTGGTGCACTTGGCTGTCCGTCACTTTCGCCATTTCTTAGAAGGTACGCCCTACGTCATTCGCACAGACCACATGCCTCTGGTGCACACCTTCACTCGACAGTCTGACGCCTGGTCCGCCCGTCAACGCCGACATCTCTCCGCCGTGGCTGAATACAATTGCACCCTCCAATACGTCCCTGGGAAAATGAATCCCGTTGCCGATGCCCTATCAAGAAACACGTTGGCTGCCGTTCAACTGGGATTGGATTACAACGCCCTTGCTGAAGCCCAACGACGGGATCCAGAGTATCAAGCTTGTAGGACATCCTGCACGTCCCTCCGTTGGGAAGACTTTCCCCTCGAAGACTCCAACACCACCCTCCTCTGTGACGTCAGTACTGGTAGACCGCGACCTTGGATTCCTGCTCCCATGCGCCGACAGGTGTTTGATTTCATTCACGGCCTTTCACATCCCTCGTGCCGTTCTACTGCACAGCTGCTGAAGGCAAAGTTCATTTGGCACGGCATTTCTAAGGATGCTAAGGATTGGGTCCGCGCCTGTAATTCTTGCCAAACTTCCAAAGTACATCGACACACGGATTCAGGAGTGGGCACCTTTCCTCAACCTCAGCGTCGTTTCGCACACATTCACGTCGACGTTGTAGGCCCCCTACCCACATCACAAGGACATCATTACCTGTTTACCGTCATCGACCGCTCCACTCGTTGGCCTGAAGCCATTCCCATGGAAACTGCAACGTCCGCCTCATGTACATCTGCCTTACTCTCTGGATGGATTTCAAGATTCGGTATCCCTGAGCATATTACTTCTGACAGGGGAACCACTTTCACCTCTCAATTGTGGACGTCATTAGCGAATCTCCTGGGCATCACCCTACATCAGACAACGGCCTACAACCCCGCTGCCAATGGAATGGTTGAATGTTTTCATCGCACCCTCAAAGCAGCTTTGATGTCCCGCTGCAAGGATTGCAACTGGTTTACTCAGCTTCCCTGTGTCCTCCTGGGACTAAGGACCACTCCTAAAGACGCCCTCGACGTCTCGGCAGCTGAAATGGTGTATGGCAACCCGTTGGTCGTCCCTGCCGAATTTTTTCCTTCTACAACCTCCTCCGACGATCTCCAGCGCATACGTCACGTCGTGGGAAAATTTACTCCGTGCCGCCAGACTTACAAGCCCCCAGCAAAGCATCACATACCAACGGACTTGCACTCTGCAACGCACGTCTTCCTGCGCAACGACACCAGCAAGCCACCACTAACGCCCCCTTACACGGGCCCTTTCCTTGTGATCCGACGCAGTCCGAAAGCATTCCTCCTAAACATTCGGGGCAAAGAAGACTGGGTCTCCATTGATCGTCTAAAACCTGCTTATCTTCCGCCAGATGACCCGCCTACAGTTCGCCTCTCTAGATCAGGGCGCCCTATTTAACATGTACAGTATGTCATTTTTAGGGGGGGAGCCATGTACCAACCGTGTGTCACACAATTGTACATAATTATTTTGTATATATTATGCTTGTATCTGCGCTCTTCCCTCGCACTAAAAAGAACCTGAATGATCATGTCTCCGGTTATGCTCTGTAACATTGTCTGTCTCTCGAACAGGTTATGTCCTGTTGCCTTGAGGTTTTGTATATAAAGGAGAGTGTTCCTTAATAAACAACTCAGTCAGTTGATTGCTTCCTGGCTTTGAGTTCACAACCCTCTCTCGGCACCGTCACAAATCTTGAAAATATTGTTACTTGAGAGAGAAAAAAAATAAAGTTTTCCTGTTTTGAAAATGGGCTTGAAGAGAATACAACAAACCAGTAGGCTATATAGGTCACCAAATGAATAGCAAAATCAAAGAAAAAATATAGTAACTATCTGTGTTGAATTTGCCATATCTTTGAAATAAAACAATGCTTGGTGAATAAATGACACGCTGGGTATTAGACAAACATCATGCATGTAAAATCTTTGTAAAAAAAAATCGATCCAACACGCCATGCAATGGATTAAATGTATTAAAACTAAAGACTCCCATGTTAATTCAATGGAGAAAATCGGCCAAGGACCTTCAGTGACGTCACGGCAATAGCTCCGTCCACACCGCCTGAGTTGAACAGACCCTATCTGTGTTGACTCTGGTTCAGGGCTGCCTCTTCAACAGTTTTTTCGTCTCTGGTGCACTGCTCCTGCAAGGTTTCCTTGATTGCTAGCACCTTAGCAATCGTTAATTCTTCGTTGAAATTCGCATCCTGTCTATCTGGTGCTGTCCTCAGGGCAAGAAACCGAGAGAGGAAGTCAGCAGCATGATTTCTCTTGCCTGGTAGGTATCTAACGTTGAAATTATACAATAATGTTTTCTCCTTTATTCTAAATAGTCTGGGGTTGGTATTATTGCTGAGACTTCTATTTCCTAGAAACTTGACTAAAGAGCTGTGGTCCGTGACAATGGTCAATTTCAGGCAACCCAGTCAGAAAAATCGTGCCTTTTTAAGCACCAGGCCACCCCAAGGGCTTCCCCCTCCACACCTGCATGGCCAGACTTGGCGGGCATGAGGAAATGACTACCATAAAGCACTATTCTTCAACCATCTCTACAGCAGAAGGGGGTTTCGATGGAGGGGACAACTGCAATATTGTTGGAGAATGACGAAGCCCATGTCCTCAGTCGGCCGCAGCTTGACAGAGTAGGTGAGGCCATCCTTGACCAACTTGCAGATAGTGTCTTGCCCTTGACAAAACTTCTCCTAAAGGTGCTCATCCCAATAGACCTGTTTGCCTGAGGGATTCTTCAGTAGGTCTCTAAAGTGGGCTATGATGGGCGCTGTTGTCAGGAAGGGGGCCAGCTGATTGACCTGATGTCAGATATTGTCGGCTTTTACGGATAGAATAACTTTTGATGGCTGATAAACAATCTTCTGAAGGCTTGTAGGAGTCCTAACCAATGTCAAACACGACGAATTCCACTTCTTTCTTGCAGAACTTGAATTTTTCTGGTTTCAAAGTGATGCCTTTATATGCACAGACTGCGAGGAACCCATACCCATGCCAAAAGGCCCCTTCTACGCTCAAATCATAGGGAAGTTTTTCGTCCACACACTTGAACTTCCTGTGTACTTCTTCATTGGCATCATCAAAATGGCCTGTATATACATCGGAGGCAGAACAATGTCCCATTGGTGTCCTTCGGTATTGACACCTGCCCCAAGGTGTGATGAATGTAGTTAGGGGTATGCTTTCGTTGTCCAGTTCTACCTGGTAAAATCCCCAATATGTGTTGGCCACAGTATTGTATGAGCAGAGAGTAATACCAGATACCATATCAAAGGGCGTACGTGTATTGTGGGTCTCGCTTCTACAACTTGCGTTGTTTTTGAAAGTCAACCATGTGCCTTGGTTGCCCCGATTTCTTGGCCACGATCACCATACGTGAACACCATTCTGTGGGCTCTACAGGGGGTGCTTGCTGTAAGATCCCTCTCTTGACGTGCTCCTCCAACTGGGCTTTCACCTCCTTTTCCCAGTGCTTAGGTACTGACGCAGGTGTGTGGCAGGCGTAAGGAACTGCATCCCATAGTAAGTGGATGTGGTGGAGTTCTCCATCCATTACTGGGAGGTGTTCTCTCTCGGTGTTGAAAGTCGTACTTGATAAATGGGCTGATAACCAGTTTTCAAATCTGGTAATTTTCTCCTCACTAGGGGGAAACGGAATGGTCGACGGTCTCGCTGGTTGATCAGTTGCTTTGGCTAATGTATGGGTTGCACTTGCTGCTGTGGGATCAGAGTCTGTGAAGGGGGCGTGGTTTGGAAACGTTTCTGGTACAAGACCAAGTTTCTTGCAAATGTCCAAGGATAAATAAAAGTCAACAGAGGACTTTACAAAGTATACTTCCTGGGCTGTGTGCCTCCCCTTGTATTCTATGGTACAAGAGGTTGACCCTAGACACTTAAGATGCAGGTTGGCAAAGACTCGCAATCCTCTCTTCAACCTCAACTTAGCGGGTTTTATGTTCAACGTCACAAGAATAGCAGGTCCCGCAACACAAAGCTGGGCACCAGTGTCTGGCACTGCTCATACACAGGACCACTCTAAAGTTCACCAAGCATACATCGACAGTTCAACACGAATAGTGGGTTGCGGGGACGGCCTATTCCACAACTTTGCCTCTACCGCTATGACAACTGTGATCGCTGCACCCACTATGTCTGACTTCGCTGCCAGACCACTAACGTTATTCCTGACGCTCTGCCCTCTGCAACACTTCTTCAGGTGTCCGATTTTACCACACCCGTGACATGTCATTTTTCTCGCAGGACATGAGGAATAACCAGGGGTATGACGAGTACCACAATTACCACAGGGACATGATTGTACTTTTATAGGGGAGCTCCTGTCACAATTACTAAGGGCGGCTGCCACCTCGGGTTCCTTCTCAAACACACCGGCAGCAGCTGCTCCAGGGGAGCTGCAAAGCCATGCCCTATTACAAAGGGCGTCATCACGGTCGGCCTCGAATGCACTGCACATGACTCTGAAGGAGTCGATATCACGAATATCATTGCAGGATTGAAATACTTGCCTTTTAAGCACTTTATCACTTAGGCCTACCATGAGTTTATGCAAAAGCTCATATATTCAGATAAATCATGATTACAATTAGGACATGTGAATGCGCAATCGGTAACCTTTTGCGTACACTTAATGAAATAATTATCATTAAAGAACCCACTAGGGTCTTGGGCCAAATAAAAAACTCTAGCCACTGCACTGCTTGATTGGGAGCTTTTACTAGAATTTGCTTAACCACATTGAATGCCCCTTCAGTAGACAGGGCACTCCATTGGGCGTCAGTATACCTAGAATTAAGGGCACGTTGCAATATCGGAACACAATGCAGCCTTATGTAATGAACTTCCTAGTTAGACTTCAACTTGCAGAGCTGCAACTAACACTCCATTGACTGTTTCCAAGACCTAAAGGCTGCAGGGGAAACCTCAGCCTCACACTTTTTTGGAGTCGCTGTCGAAGGGATCCTTGGTTGGGGGATACTGTTACACAGGAGTGACAACGCTGTTATCTCAACCTGAAGATTCTGGATGGGTTGTTGCTGGGTTTGTAACACGTGGTGAGCCTGCAGCATGGAAGTCGGTGATATCCTGATGCCGGTTCCTGAGGTTCCTGTCCTTGCAATTCTGCCCATAGGAGATGCAACTGAGGGTCGTCCTGGTGGTGGTGTCATTCTGAGCCATGGTTATTACTGTATGTCCCCTTTTTCTTTTCATTCACTGCGCCATGTTGGATCTAAAGCTAGGCAGGATCAGGAAATGATAGTCATTGTGGTTTCCTATCTTCATTGCAACTGATTCACAGCAGAAGGAAGTAGCCTACAGTTAGCCCGTGACGTGGACAATGGCGTCAATTATGTGGGCGGCGCTCAGGCGTTGCAAGCAGCCTCATCCTAACACATCTTACATATGTAGGCTATATATGTCACATTTTCTCTTTGTCTATAAACTATCAGGAAAATAAGTACGCCTAATTAAAAGTGTAGTTGTGCATGAGATAATCTCCAGAAAGGTCTGAAAATCCTTTTAACATATTCCTCCCAGGAGACATTTGAAATCTCGGATTAAGAGGGATAAACGGAAATAGGTAGTCCTATAATGACTTTTTCATGTCATAATAACGATAGGGATACATATCACGTTTTTTTTCATATTATTTCAAATCAGATTTCATAGAATTATATTAAGTGAAAATAGAGAAAATGAAATGTACCAAAATTTGGCATTTTCAAAATAAGTTGTAGGCTACCAATCGTACTTGATAACCCACAATGAACCAAATTCGGTATACAAGTACCAAAAACGTAACCATGTAGTCCTAATCCTTTTGAACTAAGCTGGAAAGTCCGTAGCTTGTGTGGGCATTTTTCATGGGACAGGGTTCAGCACCGGACAGGAATCATGAGCACCTCTCCAGTCCATCAGGACACTCTTCTGCGTGTATGGCCGACTTTATTGGGCTAGTTTTCCTTCTTGAAGCCCTTGGGCATACAGCATCCTTCTTTTCCAATTAGGGTTATAGCTTAGCTAATAATTATAATAATAATAATCCCGTCCGTGCACACTCATTTATCATGAGAATGTATGTTATGAAGATATTTGTAAAAGATCTTAATATTGTTTGCGTAGTTACTTATATGCTGTGTAGCATGAGACCTTTTGCCCAAGCCATTACAGTAGTAATAGGTCTCTCTTTGCAATGACTTGGGCATTGCTTAACAACACCAAAGTCAATTGACTGAGCCCTATATCGATACTGTGACAACGTTCAGGTCTATATCGTAACTGTGAGATCGTGCATTATTTACTTTTCAGTTACGACTGAAAACTGAAAAGTGTCCTCAGCACCTCTACTCTGATACCAGAAAGATTGGAGAACTTTGACCATTGGTACCCACAGGTAAATGTCCATGAATTGTATATGTAAATATTGCTAATTGCAATGACTGGATAATTTTATCGATATACACAATTAGAGATATTGGTATCGAACAGTTTTTTTGCGTTTAATAAGGAATACAGTTGTGTATGAACTGCCACTAAATGATTTACCGTCTATCTGTATTGAAGATGAAGCCTTTGAATACCCAAAGACTATTTAGTTGACAGAAACTCCTGTGTACAAATTGGAAACTTTTATTCGTCATGTGAACCATTAGATAGAGGGGTACCTCAGGGCAGTGTACTGGGCACAACCTAATTCTGTGTATATGCTCTCGGTTTATCAAAATTACAGAGGGATGAAGTGAAGATTGAACTATTTGCGCACGATACACAATTTTACTTTGTACTTGATACATATGATACATCTGAAACTCTAAACCAAATTCCTACCAGTGTTAGGGAATGGATGGTAATCAAACAACTAAAATGGAATGAAAATATAACTAAGTTTATGGATGTTGAAAAGAAAAATGTCTTGAGAAACTTGGGCTATATTCAAATAAACGGTAATTCTATACAATAGCTCCACCAGCAAGGTATCAAATTTAAGTACTTTCACTAAAAAGAGGGAAGTCCAAGGTTTCGTTTGATATATAAATCTGTGCGGCGCTAGGTCTAGAAGTGGTTTAAAATCAAAATTAAATTTGACCTGACTTCATAACTCTCAAATTCCTCTTTAGACTGAGCTCTCGTTTGTTCGCTTGTACGTTATAAACATAGATTGTCATTATTACATCGTCGACTGTATTCTACGTAGTAAAACTAGAATCATGTGACTTGAATACCCAATCAGGTGACAATTTTGCTAGGAAACTAACACACTTCAACACTTTTCATACAATTTCCACTGTTAATTTTTCAGTCTTTTGAGAGCCATGGAGGTGTGTGAACCTTCAACTTCTGATGCGGTTTCTCATTTACCATCTGCTTTAACATCAATTTCTGTGGATTTTCTTTCAAGTTCTTGTCTCAATTTTTATTTGCATTATTGTGGTAACATCGAAAGTAATAAATTACTGTCAAAATCTCGGTGTTATTAAAAATGAAAGTGACACTATTTGCCCCACCTGTGGTTCTAAGTACCGACTTGATATTAACAAAAAAGCATTTCTGTGTGACAGAAGGTATGTTATATTGAAAAACAAGAAGAAAGTAAAAAAAGTTGTAGTTTTTACACATCTATTTTTAAGGGAACTTGGTTTGAAGTCTCATTTAGATACAGAATCTTGTTTGTTACTTGTATACAATTATATTGCTGTTGAATTTAGTTATAGATTTGTTAAAAATGAATTAAGAATTTCTCACAAAACTATAAATGATTGGTGCTCATTCATTCGTGAAGTTATTGTGCATTGGGTATCGAGTCGGAAAGGTGAAGCTTACCTTTACCCTCCAATCTAAGTAGCCTAAGTACTCAAACGGTTTTAGGCTGTCATATATTTAATATGGCTATGTAAGGGGAGGGGTGTCAGTCCCCGCCCCCTCGCTAGGTAAGGATACGGCTACTAGGTTAGGTTAGGGGGTTTGTTTAGGTTAGCTGGTGGCCTTGTTTATTGCTAGTTCTACATGGGCAATTATTTGTATGTTAAAACGGATTCTTTAATTCATTCCCCACCCAAAAACCCCAGTTTCCCAGAGTGGGTCCCCCAAGATTGGAAAGGTTATTAAATAGGGTAAGAATACTGTTCCTCCTCATGAAAAGGTCAGCTTTAGATAAGGCACTAAGTGATTCAGAAAAAAAAAAAAAATCAAAATTATTAGTGGGGGAGGTATTGTATAGAATTACCAAATAAACATAACTCAGTCCAGACTCCTAATATCTAGTAAAGTTTGAGATCTAAGAATTATCTTTTAACTGTAATATGTCTCTCAATGCTTAAATAAATAATGTAGTAAAAACCACTGTATATCATCTTAGAAAAACCACTGTATATCATCTTAGAAAAACCACTGGATATCATCTTAGAAACATTGCTTTTATAAAGAAGTACCTGAATGAACATTCTGTAAAACAACTTGGGTGCTACTTATAGTAGGCGGTCTACTTATGTGTTTCTACTTAAGTAGGTGGTCTGCCTGTGTTTCTACTTAAATAGGCGGTCTACCTGTGTTTCTACTTAAGTAGGCGGTCTACCTGCGTGATTTTACTTTAGTAAGCGGTCTACCTATAATATTCTATTCTATATGGTGATTTTCAGGGTGGATGATAATGTGAGTTGACGATAAATACAGTATATGATAATTTAATTTCTAGCCAAATACATGAACCATATGTTTTTCTACTTGCTATCTTGTGTTTTATGCATTTCTGACCATGATTATTGGGGCAAATAGAGAAAATAGAGTTTTTGGACCTCCTTATATAAAGACAATTATGGGGGACCCTAATAGGAAACCGGGGTGTTTGGGTGAGGAAATGTTATAAACGAGTGATTTGCAGCAATAATAATGGTCAGAAATGCAAAATTAACTCAAGATAACCAGTTGGAAAAATATACGGTTCATGTATGTAAGTGGCTGAAAACAGGCATGCCAAATCTTGATTATTTAACGCTTTTGTTTGATATTTGTAATAGGGTACAGAACCTAACAAACCAACCTAACCTAACCTAGCCTAGTAGTTCCCAGGTCACAACCCCTAGCCCAGGGGCAAGCCCCTCAGACCCCCTTTCCCAGGTCACAACCGCTAGCAGGACCCCCTTCCCAGGTCACAACTGCTAGCTGGACCCCCCTTCCCAGGTCACAAACTAAAAGTAAATCACAAATAAATCCTTACATTATGATAAAGTAAATCACAAATAATTCCATATCTTATGATCGACACTTTTTTTTTTTTTTTTTTTTTTTTTTTTTTTTTTTTTTTTTTTTTTTTTTTTTTTTTTTTTTGCTGCAAAACTTCTGTAAAGAAGTTTTGCAGTAGAAAATGTGCTGGTCTCCCCTAAAAATTAAGTCAGAATAGGACCTTTGAGGTATTATTTTGCAGTTATTTTTTAATTTCACATTAGTAACAAGAGCTCTACACTAAACGGACAGCACTTCCATCATAATCGATTGCCGACATAAATGAAATTGCAATAGATTTTGAAATGGATTGATGTACTTCCCGTAAGTTCCCTCTTGGAGACGTCTTAATGTGATGGTGGTGAAGTTGAAACTGAAGGGGAAGGTGGAAAAAATAATGAGTGTTGTAGAACAACATCTAGGAACTTATGAAGAAGTACTTGTAAGCTGTTAATTGGTGTAAAAAAAAAAAAACACTTGATAGATATGTCATTGTAAATGCACAGAAAGCTCCCCAAACCGATCGGAACAAAGCAGGTGCAATAAGTCTCCTTCAGTCTCTCAAATGTAAACAATGGATTTTGAGTGAAAAACATATGCCCCAGCTCTTATTAAACATATAGAGAAAAATACAAAACTAGTCAACACTTGTCCATTTCCTATAGCAAATTCCAGTTTTGCAAGTAGTTAAAGTATCATATATTTACCGAGTTCACAATACTGTACTGAACGTTATTGGGGCTTGATTTCTACTACAGTTCTAATGGAGTTTGCTATGCCGTGGCTCGCTACGCTCGCAAAATTATCATTACGTCACTGCTCTTATGTTCTGGCAAGTGGTACATGTTGAGCCCTGTTTGTCATTATTTTGGGGATATTGTTTTACTTTCACATGAGCAACAATAGCTATTTTAGCAGGCCATTGATCCGAATGAATTACTGTATCTATTTTTCACTCGCGTTTTATTATTGTCTTTATCTTGGCTTTGTACATAGAAGTACCAATGTCTATATCTTGTTTCTTTCCCCTTTTAGTAAGTAAGCATCTTATTTTAACAAGTAACCTACACAAGGCAGTACACTTCTCATGGCTAATTGTAGATTGAATTTTGCAGTTAGACCGCCTGCTGAAATAAACAAGGCGTCTCACATTTTTTTGGTTGAACAAATGTTGTTCAGTAGACCGCATGCTAAACTAGCATTGAAATTTGTGATAAATTTTGTTATTACTGGGATTGACTACTGCAACTCCATCTACCACAATCTACCAAGGTGCAACTTCAGAAATTACAAAACATAATAAACAGAGGAGCAAGACTGATAAAAGGTGTCCCACCCTAAAAAAAGGATCACTCTTACATTAATTGAATTACACTGGCTGTCTATTAAATTAAGAATTGAGTTTAAAATATGTTTGTTCCGTAACTGGAATACAAACCACGCTATTTAATAAGGGTTTGTTCCGTAACTGAAATACAAACCACGCTATTTACATGGGGTAATTACTTCGGCGTAGCTGAATGACGAGCCATAAGAGTTTTAACGAGGGTTTACTACCCCGCTGCTAGTTAGCGGGGGTTAGGGAGGGGTAGCTAGCTAAACCCCCCCCCATCACACACACCGGTGAATGTTTCACTTTACTTTTGGCTTGGGCGGAGAACAGACCTGTCTGCTCTCTCCCTCGCTTTGACTGCCATATCTAATCTGTTTTTCTTTTTCAGTGTGTTTGAAGTTGGCCTCTACTACTATGCGTACATGCCCTGGACTTCCCGGCCGCCCTTGTGGGACCTTTATGTCGGCGGTCGACACCGATCCCCACACCTTATGTCCTCACTGTAGGGGCCAGCGGTGTGATAGTGGTAACGTGTGTATAGAATGTAGGGAGTGGTCTACCTCCCAGTGGGAGAGGTTTGCCCGGCGCCAGAAGAGAAAGTCTAAAAGGGATCTTTCTCCTTCAGAGGCTTTGAAGAGAGAAAATTCCAGGACTACTTCTTCTGTAGCCCTTTCCTCCTCCGAAGCTCCCCCTCAAGCGGTCTCTTCCGAGAGGCCGGCAAGTGGTAGCGTAGACCGTATTGCTGTTGACCGATCTCGGGGTGCGAGAGAGGTAGTCGCCTCCCATAGCGAGGTGGCTGCCCCTCCTCCCCCGGAGGAGGATTTGAATATGTCTAATCGTGATTTGTTACAGCTTTGGGCTTCCTTGGGGCTGCAGGGTTCGCCCTCCAAGGAAGCCCTGTTTGACATGATCAAACTTGGTGCAGCTGTCAAACAATCGCCAACTACAGCAGGGATAGATCCTCTGTCTGTGGTTGACGTTGTTGTGACGGAGACATCTTGTGGGTCTAGTCAAACCCCCGTTCCTGTTGCTGAGCTAGCTGACGGCTTAGATTCCCCCTCCGAACACCTTTCGAGGGAGGATCTAAGTCCCACGGTCTCTCCTGCCGGTGATTCTCCCCCTCGGGGGAGTTCACTTACAGAGACTCCTCTGCGGAGGCCCCTTGATGGTCAGCCTGCTGATCCCACGGCCCCTCGTGGGCGTATAAGGCGGAAGGCTCGTCCTCCCCTTCACCGTAGAGGCTTTCCTTCCCCTCACAAGGAGGCGCCTCTTCGGCTCGTCGTTGCCACAGTCCTCTGCGGAGGAGACGACTCGCCGTTCGCCGACCCTACCAGCTACCACCTTAGACCTCTCCGGGGATCGTTCGCGATCCCCTTCGGATGATGGTCGTCCTTCGGGACACAGTGACCAGTCTTCTCCAGACCTCCTGACTTGCCATCACCCTTCGATGTTGCGGATGCGCGTTGCGCGCCACCTGATCCTGCCACTGCGCAGGCACTGGGGCCTTCGGGGCTTAAGGGCCTTGAGCGCAAAACCGCGCTTCTTGCCCTCAAGCGCCAAGTTCTTCCTGCGCGCCCTCCTGCTGCTGCCGCTGTTCCTGTCTTAGCGCCACAGCGCTCACTTGCGCGCGTGCGCGCCCCTTTTCCTGCTACGCGCCAGGGTTCCCCTGCGTGCCCACATCCTTCTGCGCCCTGGCGCCCTCCAGCAGTTCCTGTGACGGCGCGCAGGCGCCCACCTGCGCCACAGCGTTCCCTGGTTCCTGCCTCGTCGCACGCAGTTCAAGAGGTTCCTACGCTAGCGCACAGGCGCTCACAGGTTCCTCTGGACTCGCAGCGCCCGTCTGGAGTTACGTGCGAAGCGCGCCCATGCGCAGTTCCAATCCCAGCGCTCATGCACTCGCCAACACGCTAGCGCGCTTCCACATCGCAGCGTGCCGCCCAGGAGGCGCCTAAGTTAGCGCACGGGCGCTCACAGGCACCCAGGGCTCTCCTTCCAGACCGCCCGACCCTGCACGCGTTCCAGCCGCGCGCGACGCTCCGGTTGCACGCCCAGTTCCAGTCATCAAGGCGCCTCATGCAACCCTCCAGCGCACACCTGTGCGCCCTCATCAAACCGTGCGTCTTGCTCGCCCACCGCAGCAGTGCACACCAGTGGGTCCACATCCTGATGCGCGCCATGCGCGCCCACGGTCACCTGCGTTCCCAGCGCGCCCACAGGCGAGTATGCCTGTCCTTTCGGACCAGTGCCTACCTACGCGCCAACGCGCCATCCCCTCCTCGCGCTATCCTGAACCGGCACTCACGCGCCCTCGCCCGGTTCTTCCGAATACGCGCTCAGGCGCCCCTGTCCTCTCGCGCCCTCCAGGGCCGCATCAGGATGCTGCGCATCCTCGCATCTGGCCGCCTCTCGTTCCGGCTCCTGCGCGCCACACGCCCTCGCCTTCTCCTACGCGTGCCCGCGCTCACGCGCCCGCAATCATCTCATGCGCGCCATCGCTCCCACGCGCCCGCACCATCTCATGCACGCCATCGCTTCCACGCGCCTATGACCTCGCCTACGCGCCCTCGCGCCTGCTCCACCACCCTCTCTCGTCCACGCCGATGCGAGCGCGAGATTCCTGTGTCACGCGATCCTTTCGCTCGCGACCCTGACCAGGGCCCATCACGCGACCTCCAGCGCGAGCATCGCCAGGCGGACAGGTCTTCGTCTTGTTCCCCTCCCCTCAAGTGCAGACCAGCGCGCTCGCCGGAGGAGGGGCGGTTCCCGGACAGGTCTAAGGACTTTTTTTTTTTTTTTTTTTTTCCAGCTTCACAGGCGAACCCACTTTTTTTTTTTTTTTTTTTCCAGCTTCACAGGCGAACCCACATTTGTCGACTCCTCCAAGGGATTGAACGATCCCCTTCTCTCCAGATGGAGTGTCTGACAGCGTGACTGTCAGCCAGCAGCCCTGGTTCGGTACCCTGGTCAGAGCTCTTGTGCAGGCGATGAAGCCCGCCCTCTCTGACATGGGTCGCAAATCAGTGGCAGCTTCCTCCCCCCTGAAGAGGAAGAGAGGAGTCTCTCCCGTGGAAACACCTCCAAGGCCTATTTTGCCTCCTTGCAGATCCTTGCGCAAGGTTCCTTCCCCCCCAGACTTTCTCTGCCTCCCCTGCGGATGAGGATTACCCATCCTCAGGAGAGTCGGACGAGCCGGACCATTCCCCCATCGCACCAATGGGGGAAGCTCCGCCTCTCCCTGAGAATTCTTCTCGTCCAGGGGTGGAAAAGAGCCTGCACCCATCGTTACTCGAGTCCTGTATCCCGCCCAGGAGGGAACCGAAGGACTCTAAGACGATCCCTAAATCGTCAACAAGGATCAGGCAGGAGCCATCTAGACCTTCCGAGGATGTCCACATGTCCCCCCAGGAAGAGCCACTGGGGACGGGAGACTTCGCTGCCAGTCCTTCAAGAGGAGAGCACCAAGAATCGGAACACGCATTCTAGCAAGTCCTGACCCTCATGAAGAACCTCAACAGAATCCCAGACCCTGAGATTCCTCCTCGTGAAGGTAAGGACACGATCTTGGACCACGTCTACGGCACCCAGAAACCCTCTAGGACCAGTGCAGCTTTGCCCTGGTCTCAGGGGATGAAGAGTGCCAGGGACAAGGTCGAGGGCCAGCTATCTGAGCTTGCCTCCTCCAGCAGATCCAGCGCCGGTAACAAGCTCCTCCCTCCTCCTCGAGTCCATCAGAGGAGGTACTTTGAGACCCTTGAGGAGTCTTGTTTGGGTCTTCCGATGCATTACTCCGTGGAAGAACTCACCGGGGGAGTCCTTCTAGAGCAGGGGTGGGCAAACTTTTCAGTGTAAGGGCCACATTAAAGAAAATAAAATTTTACTGGGCCGCATAGTATATTTTCCAGTATAATTGATATCTACAATAGCCAAAATATATTGTTTTCAAACTGAAAATGCAATAATTTTTAATTTATTAGCATTTTAAAGTACTGTAGACTAGAGGATTCCCATGAAATGCATTTATTTAGAAAAACAATTTATTTAAAAAAAAAAAAAAAGCAAAGTAACTCTGTTTAAGAAATAGAAAAATAATATATTTTTATTAATCAATAATTTGGAGTAGAAGTTCAAGGTAAACATATAAATTAAATCCAAAAAGACATATTTTATATATTTAGGGAAAAACTTCACATGAAGCATATTTGCTTGAAAACAAAGTAACTCAATTTAAAGACAAGAAATATTTGTATTGATATTTTTCAATATTAAAATTACCCGATGATCATATAGCTGTCAGCTCTGCTGCCCGACAGAAAAAACCTACGGGCGGAATACGCCAGCGATCGCTATACAGGTGGGGGTGTACATCAACAGCGCCATCTGTCGAGCAGGTACTCAAGTACTCGATGTCAACACAGAACCAATTTTCTCTCTGTCGTGCCACCGGCAAGACCTACTGAATACGCTCTTGTTTTCTGGATTGATTTTCACGTTATTTGGTGAAGTATTCATTTCTGGTTATTAGCTATCGCTGTGCAGAAGTTATCTTCAATACTTCCTTGCATTCTTTTTTGGATTTTGGATTATTTGTTGACGACTTGGATAGATTTTGAATTCCCCCCTTTGACTAATTCAAGATGTCTGACCCTTCTCAAGTCCCCAAGTACAGGAAATGTAGCGCTAGGGACTGTTCAAGGCGTCTTCCGAAGGCCTCTATCGATCCGCACACCGTTTGTTCCAATTGTAGGGGTAAAGCCTGTCAATTGGAAGATCGATGCGAGGAATGCGCTGGGCTTTCGGAATTCGGGTTTCAAGAATTCCTGAAATATGCACGTAGGCTAGAGAAGGATAGGATCAGGAGGAGTTCGTCTCGCTCAATTGATTTTTCCTCTCCCCATGCCCCTCAACCTATTCCTTCCCCTGTAGTGGTTGCACCCGACCCCCCTGCTAGCTCTCATCAACCTTCAATGGCAGATATGATGCGTGCCATCCAGGCTCTAGGTGAGAGAGTCGAGTCATTGGCGAATGACCGCAATCAACTCATGGCTGACGTCAGAGAGTTGAAAGGTAAAAGTGCAGTGGGAAGTGAAGTGAGTGTCAGTGCAGTGAAAAGTGTCAGTGTTACGCATGAGGGTGCGTCTGTTCGTGCCTGTCGTCCTCCCAGTCCGGGACCTCTTGCAAGCTCCCAAGCCCAGGGGAGAAGCAATGTCGTACAACCAAAGGGTTCGACAGGCTTTAATCAGCGGACAGACGTACCCTCCGTGGTTTCGGACGTATCTTACCTAGATCGTCCCACCCACAAGAAGACGAGTGAGCCCGTTCATTCCTCGTCTGCGGAAGAGGTTTCTCGACAGAAACGATGGACCAAGGTCTCACGGCCTCTTAAACGTAAGGTCCCTTCCGAGCTAGTCCAACGGCCCAGGTGTAGCCACTGGGTCAGTTCGGACTCGCTGCAGTCCTCCGACGACTGCACACCTCCTAAGAGAGGCAAAGTGGTACCGCAACAGGCAGTAACTCCGTCTGTTGCCGCACCCGCTGTTTTAGACCCTCAGTCACAACGGACAGTTACTCCGTCTGTTGCCGCTTTTGTAGACCCTAAGTGGTCTTTGCTGCAGTCTATGCAGACTCAGTTAGCTGCTGTTATGCAGGAGTTTCGTGCGGAGAAGGTTGACGCTGCACCCGTTAGCCTACAACCTGCCACGGTTGTGCGCCCAGCAGACGCTGAGGCTGCCTGCTCCCACACTCCAGCTGTGAGAGCTCCTCCACCCATGCGCAGTCGACCCTGCCAGACGCATGCTGACGTTCACAGACGCACGGAACCCTCCGTTGCCGTGCGTGAGCTACCACAACAACAGGAGGGTGGAGTTAGGCTGCCGTGTTTTGACGCGGTGCGTCAGCCTCCGCAACCCACGGTGGTCTCCGCTATCCTTCCACAGTCGGGAGTAGACGCTTTGCGCACCCACTCAGCTTTGGTTGTTGCCAGTTCTCAGACTGACCAACAGTGGCATGATGTTGGGTCCAGTGCAGCCACGCATGCACCCGTGCTGCCGGACTCAGCCGTCCAGCCCACTCCGTTGCCTCTTCCTCCTCAACATTCAGACGATGGTATCTCTGATGATGACGAAGCTGCACATCTTGACGACCAACACTCGGACATCGAAGAACCCAAGACCACTCCTCCCTCCTTAGACTTTAGGAAAGTGCTTGCGCTGTTCAAGGATTTATATCCGGATCAGTTTGTGTCTGCAGCACCACGCTCGCCTCCCTCTGAGTTCGCTTTAGGCATGCAGTCAGCAGCACCTGCCTTTACGAAGCTCGTACTCGCTCGCTCGTCCAAGAGAGCTTTAAGGGTACTGGGAGAGTGGTTGCAGTCCAAGAAGCAACTTGGGAAGACATCCTTCATGTTTCCCTCGGTCAAGCTTGCTTCCAGATCTAGCGTCTGGTATGCCACGGGAGAAGTTCTCGGCTTGGGAGTTCCTGCCTCTGCCCAGGGCGACTTCTCAAGTCTGGTAGACTCTCCCCGCAGGCTGGCTATGAGACGCTCCAAGATTTGCTGGACTCCTTCGGATATGGACCATCTTATGAAGGGAGTTTTCCGCGCATTCGAAGTCTTTAACTTCTTGGACTGGTGTTTGGGAGCGTTGAGCAGGAAGACCTCCCCTTCTGATAAGGAAACTTCCATGCTCATCATGTCCTGCATGGACAAAGCCATACGGGATGGTTCTAGTGAGCTTGCGGCTTCTTTCGTGTCTGGGGTTCTCAAGAAGCGAGATCACCTTTGCTCCTTCTTGTCAGCTGGAGTCACCCCATGTCAAAAGTCGGAGCTTATGTTTGCTCCACTCTCGAAGTGTCTCTTCCCTGAAGAGTTGATCAAGGAGATTGCTGCCTCCTTGATCCAGAAAGACACCCATGACCTGGTGGCGTCATCCGCACGCAAAACCACCCCTTTGCCCTCCGTACCTAGACCCAGGATGGACACTCCAGCGTCAAGGTTCATTCCGCCCTTTCGTGGCAGAGCCTCCAGCAGAGGAGGTGCTCGTGCCGGAAGTCAACGTGGGAGTAAGAAGAAGGGTTCCAAGTCTTCTAGAGGCAGAGTCTGACTGCCACCTTCTTCAGAAAGCAGTGGGAGCCAGGCTCAAGAACTACTGGCAGGCCTGGGAGAACAGGGGCGCAGACGCACAGTCTGTGAAGTTACTCAGGGAGGGGTACAAGATTCCATTCTTACACAAGCCCCCTCTAGCAACAACTCCCATCGACCTCTCTCCCAGGTACAGAGAGGAGGACAAGAGACTAGCTTTGCAGCAAGAGGTGTCTCTCTTACTACAAAAGGGAGCGGTAGTCATAGTCCGGGACCATCAATCCCCGGGCTTCTACAACCGCCTCTTCTTAGTGCCGAAGAAGACAGGAGGGTGGAGACCGGTGCTAGACGTCAGTTCTCTGAATGTCTTTGTCACAAAGCAGACGTTCACCATGGAGACGACAAAGTCTGTTCTAGCATCGGTCAGGAAGGAAGACTGGATGGTCTCGTTAGACCTAAAGGACGCTTACTTTCACGTCCCCATCCACCCAGATTCCCAACCTTTTCTAAGGTTCGTTTTCGGGAAGGTTGTATACCAGTTCCAAGCCCTGTGCTTTGGCCTAAGCACGGCACCTCTAGTTTTTACCAAACTGATGAGGAATATTGCCAAATTCCTGCATTTAGCAAACATCAGAGCCTCCCTCTATTTGGACGACTGGCTTTTAAGAGCTGCGTCAAGTCGTCGCTGTCTGGAGAATCTACAGTGGACTCTAGATCTGACCAAGGAATTGGGTCTCCTGGTCAATATAGAAAAGTCCCAACTCGTCCCATCCCAAACTATAGTATACCTAGGAATGGAGATTCAGAGTCGAGCTTTTCGGGCTTTTCCGTCGGCCCCCAGAATCAGTCAAGCCCAAGAATGCATCCAGTCCATGCTGAAGAAGGACCGATGTTCAGTCAGACAGTGGATGAGTCTGATAGGGACGCTTTCATCACTGGACCAGTTCATCGCGTTAGGGAGACTCCACCTCCGCCCCCTTCAATTTCACTTAGCTGCTCACTGGAGAAAGGACAAGACACTAGAAGCGGTCTCGGTTCCTATTTCCGAGAAGATGAAGTCGTCACTGACTTGGTGGAAGAACAACATTCTCCTCAGGGAGGGTCTGCCACTGGCTGTTCAGACCCCCGACCACCTTCTCTTCTCGGACGCATCGGACACGGGCTGGGGTGCGACGTTGGACGGTCGGGAATGCTCGGGCACGTGGAATGCGGTTCAAAGCGAGTTGCACATCAACTGCAAGGAGCTACTGGCAGTTCATCTGGCCTTGAGAAGCTTCAAGTCCCTCCTTCTAGGCAAGGTGGTGGAGGTGAACTCCGACAACACCACAGCCCTGGCGTACATCTCCAAGCAAGGAGGGACTCATTCGATGATGTTGTACGAGATCGCAAGGGACCTCCTCACCTGGTCAAGAGATCGAAACATATCCCTAGTAACGAGGTTCATTCAAGGCGACATGAATGTCATGGCAGACCGCCTCAGCCGGAAGGGTCAAATCATCCCAACAGAGTGGACCCTTCACAAGAATGTTTGCAACAGACTATGGGCATTGTGGGGCCAGCCCACCATAGATCTGTTCGCAACCTCGATGACCAAGAGGCTCCCAATTTATTGTTCACCGATTCCGGACCCAGCAGCAGTTCACATAGATGCCTTTCTTCTGGATTGGTCCCATCTAGACCTTTATGCGTTCCCCCCGTTCAAGATTGTCAACAGAGTACTGCAGAAGTTCGCCTCTCACGAAGGGACAAGGTTGACGTTGGTTGCTCCCCTCTGGCCCGCGAGAGAATGGTTCACCGAGGTACTGCAATGGCTAGTAGACGTTCCCAGAACACTTCCTCTAAGAGTGGACCTTCTGCGTCAGCCGCATGTAAAGAAGGTACACCCAAGCCTCCACGCTCTTCGTCTGACTGCCTTCAGACTATCGAAAGACTCTCGAGAGCTAGAGGCTTTTCGAAGGAGGCAGCCAGAGCGATTGCTAGAGCTAGGAGGACATCCACTCTCAAAGTCTACCAGTCGAAGTGGGAAGTCTTCCGAAGCTGGTGCAAGTCCAAATCAGTATCCTCAACCAGTACCTCTGTAACTCAGATAGCTGACTTCCTTTTATACCTAAGGAAGGAAAGATCCCTTTCAGCTCCCACGATCAAGGGTTACAGAAGCATGTTGGCAGCAGTCTTCCGTCACAGAGGCTTAGATCTTTCCAACAACAAAGATCTACAGGACCTCCTTAAGTCTTTTGAGACCTCGAAGGAGCGTCGGTTGGCCACACCAGGTTGGAACTTAGACGTGGTACTAAGGTTCCTTATGTCAGCAAGGTTCGAACCACTTCAATCAGCCTCTTTAAAAGATCTCACGTTGAAAACTCTTTTCCTCGTCTGCTTAGCTACAGCTAAAAGAGTCAGTGAGATACACGCCTTCAGCAGGAACATTGGATTTACATCTGAAACGGCTACATGTTCCTTACAGCTTGGTTTCTTAGCCAAAAACGAACTTCCTTCTCGTCCTTGGCCCAAATCGTTCGATATTCCAAGCCTTGCTAATTTGGTTGGAAATGAACAAGAAAGAGTACTATGCCCGGTAAGAGCTCTTAAGTACTATTTGAAACGGACTAAGCCATTACGTGGACAATCAGAAGCTTTATGGTGCGCCATTAAGAAACCTTCTTTACCAATGTCGAAGAATGCAGTTTCTTATTATATCAGACTTTTAATTCGAGAAGCTCATTCCCATCTGAATGAGGAGGACCATGCTTTGCTGAAGGTAAGGACACATGAAGTTAGAGCTGTCGCAACTTCAGTGGCCTTCAAACAAAACAGATCTCTGCAGAGTGTAATGGATGCAACCTATTGGAGAAGCAAGTCAGTGTTCGCATCATTTTACCTTAAAGATGTCCAGTCTCTTTACGAGAACTGCTACACCCTGGGACCATTCGTAGCAGCGAGTGCAGTAGTGGGTGAGGGCTCAGCCACTACATTCCCATAATCCCATAACCTTTTTAATCTTTCTCTTGAAATGCTTTTTATTGTTGTTATTTGGGTTGTCCGGAAGGCTAAGAAGCCTTTCGCATCCTGGTTGATTTGGCGGGTGGTCAAATTCTTTCTTGAGAAGCGCCTAGATTAGAGGTTTTGATGAGGTCCTTTAGTATGGGTTTCAGCCCTTCATACTTCAGCTCCTAGGAGTCGCTCAGCATCCTGTGAGGATCGCGAGGCTCAGTAAGGAAGACGTACTTAAAAAGGCAGAGTAATTGTTCAAGTCGACTTCCTTACCAGGTACTTATTAATTTTATGTTTGTTATTTTGAATAACTGCTAAAATGAAATACGGAATACTTAGCTCTTAATGTTAACATATATGCTGGTCTCTACCCACCCCCCTGGGTGTGAATCAGCTATATGATCATCGGGTAAGTTTAATATTGAAAAATGTTATTTTCATTAGTAAAATAAATTTTTGAATATACTTACCCGATGATCATA
This sequence comes from Palaemon carinicauda, assembly GCF_036898095.1. Classification (NCBI taxonomy): domain Eukaryota; kingdom Metazoa; phylum Arthropoda; class Malacostraca; order Decapoda; family Palaemonidae; genus Palaemon; species Palaemon carinicauda. Next base: position 103,614,771 of record NC_090726.1, read on the forward strand.
AATTAAAGGACCCACCCTTCCTCCCCAATAGAGACCCAGTGGACCGAGGAGAAAATTGGTTCTGTGTTGACATCGAGTACTTGAGTACCTGCTCGACAGATGGCGCTGTTGATGTACACCCCCACCTGTATAGCGATTGCTGGCGTATTCCGCCCGTAGGTTTTTTCTGTCGGGCAGCAGAGCTGACAGCTATATGATCATCGGGTAAGTATATTCAAAAACTTATTTTACTAATGAAAATAACATTTTAAAGCAGTAACTTCACATGAAACATAAACATTTATTAGACAAGCAAAGTAGCTCAGCAACTGAGCAACAGAAGTATCAAAATGACTCAGTGAGAATGATGCAATTGACTGCAATCATTTACCAGTTTGTTGAAATTAGGTGTCAAGTTGCTTGTACTGATTCTTAACACTGACTGAAGATTCGAGTCTGTGAGAAGTGACCTGTTCTTTGACTTGTTAACTTTCAATATAGAAAAAGTCTGCTCACATATGTAAGTTGATGCAAATATCACAAACATCTTTCTTGCAAAATTTTTCAGATTTATAAACTTTTCTGAGTGCAGAGATGCATAAAACTCGACCAGTGGTTTATTTTCAAAGAGCCTCTTTAAAGAGTTGTCGGCTTGCAAATCATTCAGTTCTACCTGCAGTTCTTCAGCAGCTGTTTCAACGTCACAGGCAAAAGGTGAGCTGAGCAAATCAAACTGCCCTTCAATTGCCTTGAAATCGGCAAATCTTCTGATAAATTCATCTCTTAGAGCCGTCAACTGGTAACTGTATTTGTCTGATAGTGCTTGTGTAACAGTTCGTGTTTTCAACAGAGGAAAATGAACAAAGTTTTGCTCTTTAAGCTGTTTGGAAAAAAGTTGAAGTTTCAATTGAAATGCTTTCACTTCCACATACAATTCATGTGCAAATAAACCTTTGCCTTGTAGTTTTGTGTTTAACTCATTCAGCTTTTGCATAATGTCCACAGCAAATGCAAAATCACAAACCCATTCGTCACACTCCATTTCCCTTGAAAAGTCACAAGAAATGTCTTTCATATTAAAAAACAAGACAACCTCTTCTTTAACGTCCCACATCCTCTTCAATACTTTCCCCATACTTAACCATCGGATATTTGTGTGGTACAGCACATCAGTAAAATCAGCCTCAATGTCTTCCAAGAAGCTTCGGAATTGCCTGTGATTCAGTCCCCGTGCTCTTATTAAGTTCACTGCACGCACCACTGGATCCATAACGTGTTTGAGTTTAAAAGATGATCTACAGAGGCTTTCTTGATGTATGATGCAGTGAAAAGACAACACACTGTGCAATGGAAAATCTTCTTTGATTTTATCATTCATCAAGGTCACAAGGCCACAGTGTTTACCTATGAGTGAAGGAGCACCATCAGTTGTAATACTTGCCAATTTATCCAGGCTTAATCTAGACCTGATTAGACTGTTAATGACACTATTGTATAAATCTTTTCCAGTAACAGTGTCTTTGAGAGACTCCATAGATAACAATTCCTCTGTAATTTCGAAGTTTTCGTCAATTCCTCTGATATAAATGAGTACATGGGCAGTATCCTGAATGTCATTACTCTCATCTAAAGCAATAGAAAACCACTGAAAACTAACACTGGCTGTTAACACCTGATCTTGAATATTCATTGCAATTGCATCTATGCGACGAACAATAGTTCTTCGTGACAGAGATATGGCTTCCACTTTAGATAAGACTTCAGGACACATAACACTGACAGCATCAACCATGCAATCTTTAATAAATTCTGCTTCTGCAAACGACTTATATTGTTTTGCAATTTTATTTGCCTATACAAAACTTGCCTTTGTTGCATTCCTTTGTAAAGATGAAGTTTTTTCAAACACATTTTGTTGTTTCTTCAAACTTTTCATCAGATCAGTTGCCTTCTTTTGCAGTTCTTGCTTTGATAAATTGCTTCCAAAGTTGGTGTGCTTGGTTTGAAAGTGCCGTTTCAAATTGTATTCCTTGAAAACAGCAACTGTATCATGACAAATCAAACATACAGCTTTAACTCCGACGTCAGTAAAGAAATACCTTTCAGTCCAATCTTTGTTAAATACTCTGCATTCGTCTTGAATTTTTCGTTTTTTAGAAGGCTTCGAATCACTCATTTTGGGTAAAGTTTGAAAGATAGTAAAAGCTGTGCTGAAATAAAATGTCCAACGTCTTCTTTCTCTGGAATCTGCCAGGACACTGAAATGATTGAATATAAGGCAATAAACTCGTTGGCGCAGTAACAAAGTTACAACGTGACCAAAACGTTTTGTACACTATCGAGATTTAATCCCACTGGCCACTGGTAGCAAACGTGTCCGATACACGCTTCACTCACGCATACGCCCATCCCAGATGCCGAACTGCATCTTTATTCAACGATGGCCAATTATAGATTAAAAAATGAATAAATAAAATAGAGTAAGAAAATTAAAATCATGAAAAAATCTATTTCCGTCTGGTTGAAAAAAAATAATGAGTGAGAAAGGATGCAAATAAAATAGAGAAAAAATGCAAGATAGAGAGACAGAGATAAAAAAGCAGAGAGAAAGAGATAAAGAAGAGGTCAGGCAAGAGAATAGCCCTTTTGTCCGTAACAAAAGGGCAGGGAAAGAAATAGAGTGAGCGAGAACAAATTTCCGATTACTTACATTCCAATTTTAAAATACTGGTTATTAAATCCTTTTGGACATTTAATATCCAATACGGCCCTCGGGCCGTAGTTTGCCCACCTCTGTTCTAGAGAGACTCTCCAACCGGCACGTGTCCTACTCAGCTACTGAGATCCTAAGCCAGGAGAAGGTCGCTAAGTGTGCCATGCAGGCAACTTCGTGGCTTGACATCTTGCTGGGGTCTCTGGGCACCCTGGTGCGGTCTGAGGACCTCTCCAAAGAAAGCACCAGGAAGGCACTGGACTTTTACTCTCAGGCACACGGACCATTGAGTTTCTGGTCCACCAAGTCTCGAGCTTGTGGGCCAATACGTTCTCAAACGTCGGGACACTGTGGCTGAGAGGTTCCACCAGAAGGTTCCCAGTTCGGAGGTTAGCAGGCTCAGACACTCTTCCGTGTTCGGTAAGAGTTTGTTTGAGCCTAAGGACATGGAGCTTACCGCTGAGAGGTGGAGGAAGTCCAACTAGGATTCCCTCATCCATAGGGCCCTGACATCGAGGCCCTACAAACCTCCAGCGGCTCAACAGCCCCGTCCAGCTAAGGACACGAAGAAGACCACTGCAGCGAAGCCGAAGGTGTCTAAGCAATATCCTGCCAAGAGCAGAAGGAGCAAGAAGTCCTCCAGGGGAGGCAACAACCCTAGAGGTAACAGCCGAGGCCATAAACGCTAGGGTTGGCAGTCCCCCTGCATGTCCACCAGTGGGGGGATCCCTACAAAGTTGCGCGACAAGGTGGCAGCAACTCGGGGCAGATGCCTGGACGATTTCCGTGATCGCTCTGGGTTATCGCGTCCCGTTCACAGCCTCTCTACCTCCCCTGACAGCGAATCCAGTGTCATTGAGCTCTCTTGCCATGGGATCGGCAAGAGGGCAAGCCCTTTGGGCAGAAGTCCAGACCATGTTGAAGAAGGACGCTCTCCAGGAGGTTGTAGACGGGTCCGCAGGCTTCTACGGTCGACTCTTTCTTGTGAGAAAGGCGTCTGGAGGCTGGAGACCAGTCATCGACCTCTCAACCCAGAACGGGTTTGTCAAGCAGACTCCGTTCAGTATGGAGACGGCAGACACGGTCAGACTCGCAGTGAGACCACAAGACTTCATGTGTAGACTGGACCTGAAGGACGCGTACTTCCAGATCCCAGTCCATCCGTCTTCAAGGAAGTACCTAACATTTTGCCTAGACAAATCTCGGTGGAATCAAGGACATGATTCCCCTGACTTTTTGATCCCTATGGGTCCTGCGGAACTGACGGACCTTCGGTGGTGGCTAGCAGACGAGAACTTACGAAAGGGAGTGAATCTTGTCGTCCTTCCCCCGGATTTGATGTTGTTTTCGGACACATCAGAGATAGGGTGGGGGGCCCATGTTCTGAACCACAGGACCTCAGGCCTATGGTCAAAATCAGAAAGGTACCTCCACATAAACCTGCTAGAAATGAAGGCCGTATCCCTGGCACTTCAGAAGTTCCATCAGGTCCTGGCGGGCCACTCTGTGGTGGTGATGAGCGACAACACCACAGTAGTGGCTTATATCAACAAGCAGGGAGGTACCTTCTCGGAACAGCTATCCCATCTTGCTGTAGAGATACTGAGATGGTCCGAAGCCCACTCGGTCACACTTTCAGCTCGCTTCATTCCAGGCAAAAGGAATGTGCTCGCCGACAGTCTGAGCAGAGCGACGCAGATAGTGAGTACCGAATGGTCTTTGGATCTTCAAGTAGCCAACAAAGTCCTGACTTTGTGGGGTTCCCCGACTGTGGATCTGTTCGCTACAGCGCTGAACTTCAAGCTCCCGCTGTACTGCTCCCCAGTCCCGGACCCCAAGGCTCTCTGGCAAGATGCCTTCCAACAACGGTGGGACAACATCGACGTTTAAGCCTTTCCCCCATTCTGTCTGATGAGGAGGGTACTCAACAAGACCAGAATATCGGTCAATCTATCGATGACCCTGATAGCTCCGCTATGGCATCATGCAGAGTGGTTTCCAGACCTTCTGCAACTCCAGACGGAGCCTCCGAGAGAACTCCCTCCACGTCACGAGCTACTCAAACAGCCACACGCCAACATCTTCTACAAAGCCGTAGCTTCGCTTTGACTTCATGCCTGGAGACTATCCAGCACCTCCTCGCTGAGAGAGGATTTTCGCAACAGGATGCGAATAGGATGTCTGGACACCTGCGCAGGTCATCCGCAGGGGTCTACCAGGCGAGATGGCGAGTCTTCTGTGGTTGGTGTCGTGGAAGGGGTATCTCTCCACTCGATGCCACTATTCCAGCATTAGCGGAGTTCTTCGTGTATTTGCGGGAAGAAATGCGCCTTTCAGTCTCGGCGGTAAAAGGCTATCGCTCAGCCTTAAGCCTAGCCTTCAGGCTCAAAGGATTGAACATTTCTTCCTCGCTGGAACTTTCTCTACTCATACGGAGTTATGAGCTTACCTGCCCTCAGTCAGAAGTGAGACCTCCATGGAACGTGGTTAGAGTTCTCAGGTCTCTGAAGAGACCTTCCTACGAACCATTACGCCAGGCTTCAGATCGCCACCTTACTTGGAAGACGGTGTTCCTGCTAGCTTTGGCTTCGGCCAAACGAGTCGGCGAACTCCATGGTCTCTCATACGACATCGCCCATTCAAGGGGATGGGGGGGAGATAACGTTCAGATTCGTCCCTGAGTTTGTTGCCAAGACTCAGAATCAGGGAGTGCCGGACCCTAGGTTCGACTCTTTCCAGGTTTCGAGTCTTCGTTCTTTAACAGATGACCCAGACCATCTCCTACTGTGCTTAGTAAGGAGTGTGAGGTTGTATCTTAAAAGAACAGCTGCAGTTCATCCCCAAGTGCGAGCCTTGTTTGTGAGCACTGGGAAAACGAAGAGGAGGGTCACCAGGAATACCATCTCGGCTTGGATTCGCAAGGTAATACACCTAGCCTTGAATCCTGACCCTCCTCCATCACGTCGCCCCAGAGCACATGATGTCAGGGGCATAGCTACGTCCCTGGCCTTCAAAAAGAACTATTCAGTGACGGAGGTCCTGCAAGCTGGGGTGTCGAAGCGTCAGTGGTGGTACGACAGGAGGAACACCGAGCTGGGGATGCCCTTCGCCCCCGACCCTCTGGAAGTCCTATTGTTTACGGATGCGTCGAAGGAAGGTTGGGGCGCTCACCTAGGCTACTCGACCAATCGACAAAGGGAAAATGGTCGAGCGAGGAAGGAAAGCACCACATAAACGTGCTAGAGATGATGGCTGTGCTGAGAGCGACAACGCCACAGTAGTAGCCTACGTAAAGAAGAAAGGGGGTCTAAAGTCGAAAGAGCTATGTTCGTTATCGACAGAACTTCTGGAATGGGCAGCAGAAGAAGGGATCGAGTTCACAGCAAGGTTCATCCCGGGAAAGAGGAACGTCCTGGCGGATGGCCTCAGCAGAGTAGGCCAAGTAATAGGGTCAGAGTGGACTCTACATCCAAGCACAGCTTAGTCAGTCATACGGAAGTGGGGTTCCCCAGTAGTAGACTTATTCGCCACACGTCTGAACGCCCAACTCCCCGTGTTCTGTTCTCCAGTTCTAGATCCGTCAGCGGCGTTCGAGGATGCCTTCCAGCACCCTTGGGACGGCCTCGATGTGTACGCTTTCCCTTCCTTCGGAATGATACGTCTAGTCCTCAACAGAGTACGGACAACAGCCAACCTTCAGATGACTTTGGTCGCGCCTTGGTGGCCAGAGAGGGAGTGGTTCGCAGGCTTAAAAGAACTGGCCCCTCTTCCTCCTTGGCCTCTCCCGAACAGGCCAGACCTTCTTCGTCAACCCCACTTCCAAAGGTTTCACGAAAACCCTCGGTCCCTCCGCCTTCACGCGTGGAGGTTATCGAGCGGCTTCTGAAGAAGGATGGATTCTCATCGAGGACCGCGACGAGGATGTCGGGTTACTTAAGGCGGTCCTCTATCGCTGTCTACCAAGCAAAATGGGTAGTCTTCTCGAAATGGTGCGCTTCCCGTAATATCAAGCCCTTGGGGGCCTTGATCCACGACGTGGCGGACTTCCTGGTGTATCTCAGGGACGATTTGGGCTCGTCCATTCCGGCAATAAAGGGAGTGAGGACAGCGTTAGGTCAAGTCTTCCTCCTGAAGGGCATTGACTTGGTATCCTCTCGGCACATCTCGATGCTCATCAGGAGTTTTGAGCAGTCGTGCCCCCCACAGGAGGTGAGTGTACCGCAGTGGGACCTAGCCATAGTACTCAAAGTCCTGTCAGAACCTCCTTTGAGCCCCTCAAGGACATCCTGGATAAGGATCTCACCCTCAAAACGGTCTTCCTCTTAGCCCTGGCTTCAGCGAAGAGGGTTAGTGAGTTGCACGGATTATCGTACAAGGTTTCACACTCAAAAGGGTGGCGGGAGGCCTCCTTTCGGTTCGTCCCTAACTTTGTGGCCAAAACGCAGAACCCAACCTATTGGGATCCTCGGTTCGAGGGCTTTTCGGTCCCAGCGATCCCTAGGTCAGACAACCCTAAAGACTTACTCTTATGCCCTGTCAGAGCAGTAAGAAAATACCTTGAAAGGACCTCCAGGCTTCGACCGGAGATCAAGAGCTTATTCGTCTCAACTGGTCAGGTGAAGAAACCAGTCTCTAAGAACTCAATCTCCTTTTGGTTGCGACAAGTGATCAAGAGAGCTTACGAGGTTTCGGGAATCCCTCTTCCAGGTAGACCAAGGCCTCATGATATTAGGGGTCTAGGCACCTCCCTGGCATTTGAGAAAAACATGGCCGTGGGCCAGATTCTGAAAGCGGGTACCTGGTCCAGACAGTCCACTTTCACGGAACATTACCTGAAGGACTGCTCTAGGAAATCCTGGGACTGGTTCAACCTTGGCCCAGTCATATCAGCCCTGCAAAAGTTTTAAAGGTCATGGCCCCAGGGAAACCGGGGTTGGTAAGCCATGAGACACAAGTTCATCCCTTACCTTTCCCCCCTATCATCCTTTCCCTTACCCTTAATCCCCAGCGTGGGTGTGAATCAAGAGGCCCTGGCGGCCATGATATACGTCTTCAACAAGAAATACGTCTCAGAAGTAATGGTTCAGAGGTAAGCCACTTAGACACTAAGTTAGTTTTTTGGGTAGTTTCCCCTATTTTCATTCAGCTTTTAGTAGAGGTCATCGGAACCTAGTTCCCCTTCGAGGTGCCCCCTTTTTCGCCCGATCGTGCTCCTAAACCGTCAGACCCTAGTCCCTGCAGGACACTCTTTCCTCCTAAAGTTTAAGTCTCCTAAGAAAGTAGTTCTAGGTAAGTACTCTGTGTTGGAACAACTCACAAATTTTTAAGTAGTTTGTATTTTTCCTAACATAATTACCTAGAACTACTTTCGGGTTATGGCCCGCCCATCCTTATCCGAGGGTCCTGCAGGGTTGAGGAGAACCCTTTTTGGCTACGAAACTTACTGAGGAGCACGACCTAATCTAGCACGCTCTCTGACCCCGGGTCGCCTCAGAGCGCGTATCACTTCGCCTGAGGTCACCCATAGAAAATGGGAATAGGGTAAACTACACAAAATTCCGGTCGGTTGGGAAGAGTTACCAGTAACTCCTAAGAAAGTAGTTCTAGGTAAGTATGTTAGGAAAAATACAAATTACTTAAAAATTTGTGATTTTATGTATGCTAATTCTCATTTATTGCCAATAAATGAATTTACTGTTTTCGTGCGTCTTTTTTCACCCTAACATTGTAATAAAAAGCTGTTTGAGAGTTTTACTATCCCTCTATTCTGTATAAGATGATTGAACAATAGAATTCTATCGTTCCTCCGCTTAAACAAACTCATCTAGACCGATTTTATTTGTTCTAACACGTTATAATTACCTTACCTTGCTCTTGGTCCGGCAGGTACTTCTTGATGCTGGGTGAGTTCCATTTATCATGCAACTTCGAGACTTTCCATTAGTCCAATAGGACTCATCCCTCCTGGGGGGGCAGGAAGCAGTAACATAGTACATGCTCAACTGAAGTGACATATACCGGTAATGTCACAGGTCTCTTGGGTCATTAGACCAAAGGAATATTGTCTAGAAGTCGAAGGCACTACTGAGGGGAAAAAATCGACGATGCATTAATGCTCTGGTACACTTCCATCAGGACGACATGGCCTGAGCCCAAAAGACGGTTTTTGAGCGAAGCGAAAAATCTATTTTTGGGTGAGATATCCATGTCATCCTGATGGACCCACCCTTTATTCTCTATTAGGCCTTTGCAGGCCCCCTCCCGATCTTACAGTATCATGGGGGCTGGTCTTAACACTGAAAGAAATGGAGTTCGCGGGCGATAATGACGTCAGCCAAGATGGCGTCGCTTATGACGTCATCCGAGTACCCATAACAGTAACGGAGGAGGGGAACTTTGTAACGGCTCCTCCCATATCTTGCCACCAACTTCTCCCTCGAAGCGTAAACGCTATATGGGGTGCAGATAGCTATTTGGCGTGTCAAGAATACGTCCCCTGTTATTATGCGATATCCTAAAGGGAAACCTTAAGGGTACTCATGCCAGAAGTTAGAATTCTGGAAACCTTTAGTTTAATTCTCTGGGAATATCCACTGTAGTCATATATACCCTTAGGAAGCTACTAAAGGAACCTCCCATCAGGACGACATGGCTATTTCACCCCAAAATAGATTTTTCGCTTCGCTCAAAATCCATTTTTTAATTTCCTTATTAGGGAAAATACAGAGTGGAATAACTCTCGTACGTAGTGTCGGAGTCAGTGAATATTAACACTAACTACAGTGGTACCTCTACATACGAATTTAATCCGTTCCACAACTGACTTAGGATGTAGAAAATGTTCGGATGTCGAAACGAATTTTCCCATAAGAATACATTGAAATAGGATTAATCCGTGGTTGAGCCCAAAAACCTATGATAACTTCTTAATAAACTACTACACATAATTTCCCATGAGAATAAAGCACACTAAATTAGATAATAGACATGTAAAAAAGAAGAATTATCAAAAAATGATAAATAAGAAACGGGTTTTTAGCGTCACTTTACCTTAGAAACTCCAGTGCAGGGGTTGTTGGTCTTGCTACGCAGAGAGGAGACGGACGGGCGGCGAGGAGGTAGAGAGGTTAACTATGATAAACGTACACTAACGTAACTTATTCTAACTTACACTAAATGAAATTCAACATAACTTAGCTTATTTTTTCTTTTTATTTTTATATTTTATATTTTTTTTACATTTTCTTTTTTTCTTTTTGATGATTAATTTTAATCACTTTCACTCTCTACACTTAAAAGTGATTGAATTTTTTTCTCTTCATTCTTTGCTGTTTTCTTTGAACCACTTCCTTCCTCTTCATCTCGAGTTCGCTTCGTAGTTTTTTTAAAGAAGCTATCGATAGAAAGTTGCTTGGTACAGCTTTTCAGAATGTTTCGAAAATAAGTTAGGGAAACATCATCAAACTGCGCAACTACACGACAAACCTGCAATTTCTTTGGATGGTATTTGTCGATGAAGTCAACCACGTCTTGATATTTTCCTAACACCTCTTTTATTTGCGCCGAACCTATTGCAAGTTCACTCATACGGACGCCACGCTCATGCTTTTCAATAATTCCTTGCTTTTCTTCTAAAGAAAGCATTCCCTTATTCCTTTTCTCACCACTACCACTACCACTTGCGAAACTAAGCCTTTTAGAACCAATGATTTACGTAAAATACCGTAAAAGGATGAACGTAAAAAATCACGATTAAAACAGTTAATAGCAGAACGCACAGGGCACAACCACACGAAGCCGAGAGAACAGAGGAATGTCCTAAGCCACGCTAATTGAGGGTCCCTCCGAGGTCGAAGTGATGCCTTCTATCGGCGGAAATAAAAAACACATCAGGCGCTATGAGCACCGACTACGCGTACGAGTATTGTTTACTTCGGGTGTCGAAAAAAAAATTTGGGTGTAGAGTAGAAATGTGTTCGAATTGTACTTCGCGTGTCAAAAAATTCGGATACAACTAGTACCACGAAAATTGCTTACTTCGTGTGTCGAAATAAAATTCGGGTGTAGAGTCAAAAATTTGCTCGAATTTTACTTCGGATGTTGGAAAATTCGGATGTAGATACGTTCGGATGTAGAGGTTCCACTGTACTCCACTTGTAGAATATTAATACTGAGTGGTAATAGTTGGTGTCGCGATGATCTAGGATTCATCAGGGTGTTGAAGGAATACTTCACCTCAACATTTTTAATCGGTCTCAACAATAGACTGTGAAAGGATACACAGAATATGTTGGAAATTTCATACTACTGGATCATTATATACTGTAGTTTTCTAACTGCTGTATTGTTATATTGCAGGAATACTGGCTACTGTATTGTCTTATACTGTAATTTTACCGGTATACTACCGGGTTAGGCTAGCACCTGGCGGCACTAGCTGACAGGGAGAGAGAAAGAATGGAAAGAAGGACTACCGTATTATTATAGTTTAGTACAATAATTGGGAGTGTAGGGACTATTGCCTCTACTGTCTTCTTTCCAGAAAGAGAATTCTAATGGAAGGGAAGGAAGACATTGATTCTAGCTTCCATCCAGCCACAAATTCTGTTGCCGGCTGTACTGCCGGTTACAAGGTTTGTGGATGGCAGTTCCCAGAGCTTTGCTTCCGTTAGGGAGTTGGTCGAATCGGCAACCTAACCTCCTTTGTAGGAACCCGGCCAGTAACTCAGTCAGCCCAGCGAGCGGGGATGATTGTAGAATACCAGCCAAAGGACATTTGTGATGGCAAGGCCAGCACTTAAGGACAGAAGGGGAAGGGAAAGGGTCTTACATTTTACAGAGGAGAAAGGTGGCGGCAAGTATGCCTCCTACTTTCGGCTGTAAATCAAGGAAGCCTAGCTTCCTATACCGGCGCCGTCATGGGCGGCAGGGGAATAACGATTCCCTAGCCTAAGACATTGCCGGATATAAGACATGTCTTTTAGACCACAAGGGAGAAAGGTGGCAGCAATTATGCTGCCCACTTTCGGTTGTAGACTATTGAAGCCTAGCTTCCTTTGCCTACAACGGTGTAACTGGCAGAGGAATTACTATATCCTTTGTCGATAACGTTGTCGGCTACAAGACAAAATACCCTGAGTTACTGTCTTATTTCAAGGCCGGGATACTCACCGGCAAAGAAGATCGACAGTTAAACACTATCCAAGTCAAGCCAGAGTTCACTACTCGATGGCGATGATGGAAGATAGGGTTGTCGCCTGGGATGGCGGCACTCAGGGGGGAAGAAGGGTTTATCCTCTTTTCTCTAAAAGAGAAGTGTATCGAATTAAACCAATAATTCTAGGGGATATATATATCTCCGACCGAATTAATAGAAACGATACTAGAGGTTAAACGGGGGATAACGTTACTAAAGTATACTAAAACGAATTAGGTTAGCCTAACTCGAGTGGGGATCTCGACTACGCTGATACCACCGAGGCCCTATCGTATACGAGAGAAACGTTTATTCGGAAGAGGAAATATTACGTGTAATGCTATCTTCACTAGTATAATTTTGCCTAACTAGCTAGAATTTCTTTGTAGCTAAATACCGGGAATGTCGCACTACTAACTAAATAAAGCATTTATGGCGTGCGACAGCAGTCTTAAAATGGCCGCCTCCGGGGATGGCAGTGCTCCACTTAACACACTTAAATTATGTTAATTTAACTGTGAGAAGGGAGCTAAAAATTATACACATGAAAGATTAAATACTCAACTTTCCGGAAGATGAAGATGCTGGAGATTGCATGATAATATTCCTTGAAATAAGTAATAACACCGAGAGAAGCGTGGGAGAACACCGTGCTTAAATGCTACTTTTTAAAGGAAAAATGTGCCATAGTAGTACAGAGAGGGGATCCACCGGGTAACCTTGATGACGGCTCCCATTCATTTCGCCACTCTTCCCCTTCAAGAGTAAAATCTATTTGGGGTGGAGATTGCCATGTGTCGTATCAAGAAATACGTCCCCTGATTTTATGCGATATCCTTAAAGTTATATTATGGATACTCGCGCCAGGAGCTAGAATTCTGGAGACCTATGGTTAATTCTCTAGGAGTATCACTGTAGCTAAATATCCCTTAGGAAGCTGTCTAAAGGAACCCTCCATCAGGACGACATGGCTGAGCCCCAAAGAAACATTTTTTTTTTATGTAGGGAAAATACAAATTTCAAACTAATTTTTCTTTAATTGTTTTAAGCTCTTTCCATTTGTTTTATGACCCCCTTTCTTGTTTTTCAGAGTGACGGCAACCTGCATTCAGCGGGGATCATATGCAAGAAATTTATAATAAGATTAAGATTGTCAAAAAATAAGGGTCACTTGGATAAATTATCTGAATTAAAGACTCCTGTATTGAAGCCTATTAAAGATAGGCGGCGAGAGTGATTAGTACTCCCCTTTGCTTTTGAAAGTGTTAGGTGAGGGCAAGCAATGATTTACTGTGGGGGATTCTTAGGGTATTAGTGCAGTGGACACTTAAATGAAAAAAAAAACGAATACATTTGTGTCAGAAGATAGTGTGAGATTTATGTCCAGACCCTGTTGACCCACTGCCTAAGCCATGAACTGCAATGTTGTTGGGTTCTCCATTAAGCTTGAAGTTTTCTTTTGCCACCATCTTGGAACTTTGTCTTGATTATAACTACCAAGGTTTGGCTGCTGATAACTTTTGTGTGTAGATATTTATTGTAGCGGTGGTGTTTGGTGAGGTCATCGGACTACCCAGGAAACTGTAATATACACACTGTGGCATTCATAAATGTACTATAATATGTAGATTTCTGTAGCATGACTGTAGGAAGTTACTATATTGTATATGATATTTAGCTGTCCCTTTTAAGTGTAGCACTGAGGATAATAAGCCTTTTCGTAATATATTACACAATTTTGCTGTCTTTCTGATGTAAAGGTGAGAATATAGAGACAGGTTAGATGTGCAACCTTGTCTTATAATCCCTTTGATCTTGACTCTAGCTCATTCAAATTGCACTTGAATTTAACCCAAATATATGCACTTATGTTGGTCTTTAGTCATACTTATACAGTATATATGTAGACTAAATATTTACAAGATTGATTCCTAAAAGGTTCTGTATGTAGATATTTATGTCTCTCCTTCTGGTTTTGTATACCTGCATTTTCATATCATTGTATCTTTTTTTTCTTCTTCAATTTTGTAATAATTGTATGTTGTTGTTAATCCTCTTTCAATACGTTTCCTCAAGCGACATGTTCCCTGTTCCAACCTAAATTTTTTTTTGTTTCTACACATGATACAAACCCTCATTCTTTACTATAGGAGATATTTTAGTGCGAGCTGGAAAATGTGGCAGAAAAACCTTAAGAAGGTCGTTAACGACCGGGCAGGCAGTTACCCACCTTTTAGTGGTGCGGGGACCGCCGGTTGGTAGCTGCTGTTTACCTTCAATCAAATTCTAGCCGTCGCAGTGGTAACACCGCTGCTCCTGCTTTTATTTGACTGGCAGACTAGCCTTTCTTTTTTGGATTTTTTATTAATCCTTTTTACTTTTTCTTTGTTAGATGTGATGTCCTCTATTATGAGGAAGTGTTCTGGGCACCTTTATGTCGCCGCTGGAGGTGGATCCTCTTTCCCTATGTCCTGGGTACAGAGGTCATAGGTGTTCTGAAGGCTCCCCCTGCCAAGTATGTAGAAGTGGTCGCCTTCTCAGTGGGAGAAGTTCGAGAGAGGTAGAATAGGAAGTCCTAGAAGGACTCCTTACCTCCAGGATCGCCGTCGAAGGTAAGGAGTCACGGACCTCTTCTTCGGCCTCTCGATCTCTCCCTTCAGACTCTTCCTCTCTTCCTTGCCTGCCTCCCTCTGGGGGTAAGTCGAGGAAGAGTGGCACCATTGATTTAACCCCCATTCCTCTTGGTCAGGCGGATCACGTTGCCTCCCCCAGAGGCAATACTTTCCGCCACCGGGAATGACTTTGTTACTGCTTCTATTCCAGATCATGTACGAGCGGTATAGTCTGCCCTTGGACTTCATGGTTCTCCTTCGGAGGAAGTTTGGAACCAGTTCCTCGTGGGCAAGGTAGTGGCTCGGGTCCCTTCTGTTTTGGAACCCTCTGGAGTTCCGGACCTCGCCTACATCCCATCAACTCAGTCGGTGCCCATGGAAGTTTTAGTTGATATAGTAACTTCAGCTCCTGCAGCGCCTACTTCGCACTCCGTTGCGCATCTACAAATTACAACGTCGCAAGCGCAAACATCACAGTACCTCCTCCTCCTCCTCCTCTTCATCATCCTCGCCCTCTTCGGAGGCTAGGAGGGAGAGAGAGAAGAGGAAATGGAGAGCTTGCTCTCCTTCGCCCAGACGTTCTCGCCGGAGACACAGGCGACATAGGAAGAGACATCATCGTTCTCGCTCTTCCTCGCCTTCTATCTCTTCATGAGATGTCTCGCCACAATTATAAGCGTTCTCGTCACAAACATAAGAAGAGCACTTCCTCCTCGTCATCGCCCTCTTCGGAGGTCAGGAGGGAGAGAGAGAAGAGGAAATGGAGAGCTAGCGTGCCTTCACCTAGATGTTCTCGCCGAAGAGACAGGCGATATAGGAAGAGACATCATCGTTCTCGCTCTTCTTCGCCTTCTGTCTCTCCTCGATACTATAAGCGCTCTTGGCACAAACCTAAAAAGAGCGCTCCCTCTCGTCATTATTCTGCCTCGCTGTCGTCTTAATCTTACGAGGGATCGTCTAAGAAGCCAGGAGCACGGCCAAAGGCAAAGAACGTCTTGACCTCGAACCCTCTTCTTCGCATAATATTTTGAGGGTGTCCGTTCGCTCTAGAAAAGTCAGAAAGAGCGCTTCTCCTCGCTTTCACTCCTTATCTTCAGAGAAGATCGCTCTCGCCTTCGACATCTCGATCTCTGACCCTTTGGGGTCTCGTGACAAGGAAACTTCGGTTTCCCGGTGCGCTATCCCTTCGTTTTCTCACAACTCAAGTTGATGAAACCTCGGGCTCTTTTGCATTTAGTCACGCTGACACTTGGGTGTCTCGTGACAAGGGAAACTTTGGTTTCCCGTTGCTCTGGCCCTTTGGGTTCTCGCAACACAACCTCTAGAGGCACACACGATCACACTGAACCTTCTGGTTCTCGTGAAACAAGTCACCAAGAGTTTTACTCTTATGACAGAAAGTCTACGGACTCTTGTCGCGCGGAGTGTTCGCGTGCGCCCAACCATCACTACGCCCATGACCATCAAGAGTTTTACTTTTATGGCAGAGTCTTTAGACTCCCGTCATGCAAGGTGTTCGCATGCAATTAGCGCTACACATGCAAATCTCCATTCATACACTCGCAGGGTCAATCCCTCTCTCTCATGTTTCAGACGGGACAACCTCCCCAGTTCCTTTGCTCCCTAATGAGTTAAGGATTACGAGTCTCTCGAAAACCTTGGAAAAAGATGCAGGGGTTCAGCCCTTCTTCTCTTCAGTTGAGAGCAGAAGGAAAAGGGGAAACGTGTTAGAGAGGCTAAAAGAAAACACCCAGATAGCAGCAACGTAGAACACAATGCCGATGGCTTCGGCCGCCCTGTTCGTTATCCTGTGCTTCATGTGGTAGCTCATGAGCTGCTCATGTTACAAGGTACCACTCGTTGTCAACCTGCAACTTGATCAACTTGTTGTTGGGAAGCATAGATTGCTGCCAGGAGGTTCGCCTCCAGGGGTTAGAGAACCTCCCCTTATGAGAGAGTAATAATTTTCCTCGAAATTGGGCTGCATTAGAGAACCACCTTCCTTCGTGAAGAGTTGCAGACAGTTCGACGAGTTTTACCTCTGCTATCTCGTCCCCGAAGACTGTGCTTTCTCCCCTTGAGCTGGGGAAAAGTAAGTCTAAGGTTTGTTCCTCCTTCGAGGGGAACTTCTCCCTCATACGCGAGAGAGATTATTGCGCCTACACATTTTTCCCATAAGAGCTGGGAGGAACCTTGGCTCAGGCGATGTCCTCCTTTGGGAGGACTTCTCTCTCGTTCGCGAGAGAGAGATTATTACGCCTATGCTTTTTTCCCATAGAACTGGGAGAAAGCTTGTCTTAAGCGATGTCCTCCTTCGGGAGGACTTCTCTCTCGTTCACGAGAGGGAAATTATTACGCCTACATTTTTCCCATAGAACTGGGAGAAAACTTGTCTTGGGCGACGTCCTCCTTCGGGAGAACTTCTCTCGTTCACGAGTGAGAGATTATTACGCCTATGCTTTTTTCCCATAGAACTGGGAGAAAGCTTGTCTTAGGCGATGTCCTCCTTCGGGAGAACCTTCCTCCCATTCACGAGAGAAAACTTGTAGGAGTTTGCTGATCCACGCTCCTCCCCCTTACGCTTTTGGTTCTCCAGGGGCGGAGCGAGAGCCTTGTTTTAAGCGACTTTCTCCTTCGGGAGAACAAACCTACCCTGCGGAGGAGTTATCTTCATCCCTGACATTCTCCCCTTCGTGCTGTAAGGAGATGTCTTTTTGAAACTACTGGTTCTCCTCACGTTGACCCCTCGGGGTCTTGTGACGATCACCCTTTCGGCGGACGTGATTGGGAGCCTTTGAACTCTCGTCATGTTGATCTTACGGGTTCTCATGACCTTAGGAGTCCTTTGGGCCTCTGTCCCGCTGGACTTTCGAGTTCACACCACTTGGAACCTTCGAGTTTCAGTTACGCTGAGTCGTCGGGCTTTCGTAACAATTAGCACAGAGTGTCCGCGCACGCACGCAATTAGCGCTATGCGCGCGACCATCGTCATCAAGAGTTTTACTCTTATGACAGAGTTTTCCGACTCTCGTCAATGGTCTTCGCCATTACCTCCAGACACTCCGACTTCTTCCGTTCTTCCCCTTTCTATAAGAAAGATGCGAGGGGTAAGACATAAGGTTTGTCTGCTACTCGTGTCTCCACTTTACCTGTAATAACACGCAAGGAACTAGCGCAGCCTGAGGATTCCTCAGAAGAGCTGCCGTCGAAGGACTTAGAATCCTCCTATTTAAGGACTCTAAGAACTATGCGTAATATCTCATGCCTTGGCGATTTGCTTCTGTCTCTTCGACCCCTTGACGCTCCAGCCTTAGACAGGCTATGTCATCCACCCCAAACCCTAAGACCAGAATTGATCTTCTGGCTGTGGCCTGATTGGTAACGTCTCTGACTGGTGTTTGACAGTCTGGGGTTCGAGTCCCACTCAGACTCGTTAGTGCCATTAGTGTCTGCAACCTTACCAGCCTTGTGAGCTAAGGTTGGGGGGTTTGGGGGAGCCTATAGGTCTATCTGCTGAGTCATCAGCAGCCACTGCTTGGCCCTCCCTGGTCCTAGCTTGGATGGAGAAGAGGCTTGGTCGTTGACCATATAATATATGGTCAGTCTCTAGGGCATTGTCCTAACTGCTACTGCCATGTCACTGTCCCTTGCCTCTGCCATTCATGAGCGCTCAGACTCGTTAGTGCCATTAGTGTCTGCAACCTTACCAGCCTTGTGAGCTAAGGTTGGGGGGTTTGGGGGAGCCTATACTGTAGGTCTATCTGCTGAGTCATCAGAAGCCACTGCTTGGCCCTCCCTGGTCCTAGCTTGGATAGAGAAGAGGCTTGGTCGTTGACCATACAATATATGGTCAGTCTCTAGGGCATTGTCCTAACTGCTAGTGCCATGTCACTGTCCCTTGCCTCTGCCATTCATGAGCGACCTTTAAACCTGGTCTGTTCGCTCTGCAGGCCGTCTGAGGAGGTATCGCAGGCGGTCGTAGGAGAAACAGGTTCCCTGAAGTTCAGAAACCCAATAAATTCCCGTTTAAGAGACAAAAGCCCTTTACGAGATCAGAGACGTCAACCCTTCTCCTCTGATCTTGGATCCCCTTACGGTGAGGCTCACACTGGGCTAATCCTCGAAGAGATACTCTACTCTTCCAGGCTCTTCTCAGTCACAGAAGCCTCGGCAATGGAAGCGGCATCAATGTCCCTTCTGGAGGCTCCTTCTTGACACGTGGTCTGGTACAGACGGCTACCTCGCGAGCCACGAGGACTTGTCAAACCAAGACTCCATGCAGTCCCTACAGGAATTCCTAACTGCTGGGGCCAAGACAATGGACTTCTTAACCTCTACAACAGCGATCATGTGGAGCAGTTGGGTTCTCAAAAGGAAGGAATCAGTAGCTCCCAGACTTCTTTTTGGACCTCAGTGAGGAAAAGCTCCTCTCAGTCTCGACGATTAAGGGCTATCGCTCAGCCTTGAGCCTCATCTGTAGACTGAGAAGGGGTTGACCTCTCCACCTCAGAAGACACCACCTTGGTTGATTCGGGGTTTTGAGTGATCTTGCCCCCCAGTTGACATTAGACCATCACCGTGAGACGTGTCTTACGTTCCCTGAAGGGTTTGCCCTATGAGCCCTTAAGGGCCTCAGGCTACTTTCTGAACCTTAAGACCATCTTCCTCGTACCTCTGTCCTCGGCTAAAAGGGTCAGTGAGCTACATGGTCTGTCTTACGTCGTTACCCATTCTAAGGGATGGGGGGGGGGGGGGGAAGTGTCTCGCAACTTAGTACCGGGCTTGGTGGCTAGACTCATAATCCTTCATCTACCGATGAGAGATTTCGAGAATTTCAATTTTCCAGCCTCAATAAGTTAACACAGGATACAGACTAGTCGTTACTATGCCCAGTCAGGGCGCATAGAAATACCTGAAGCGCGCCAAACCTTTCAGACCACGTCTTCGTCATCTCTTCCTTAGTACCAACAAGGTAAAGAAGAGAACCTCTCGCAACACCATCCCTTTCTGGCTCAAGAAAGTTATTGCGAGGTCTTTTCACAGAGATCCAGAGGCAGCACAACCCAGAGCCCATCAAGTTAGGGGAGTGGCTGTCTCACTGGCGTTTTAGAGAAATTTCTCAGTCTCCCAAGTCTTAAGTGCTGGGGTCTGGAAATGCCAATCTACATTCACCGCTAACTATTTGAGCGATGTGACACATACGTCTTTAGACACCCTTTCTATAGGGCCTATTGTGACAGGTACAGGCACGCGCGCCCGGGCACTCTCGCCCGCGCACTCTCGCACTCAACGCCTTGATCCTGCGTTTCCGCGCGCGTGAATACCCTCCCGTGTGCGGCAACAGCCTCCCGCATGCGCTTCTGTGCGCCCACTGTCTCCCACACGCGCTCCTGTGCGTCCAATTTCTCCCGCACGCGCTCCTGTGCGCCCACTGTCTCCCGCACGCGCTCCTGTGCGCCTACTGTCTCCCGCACGCGCTCCTGTGCGCCATTAGTCTCCCGTGCGCAATTCCCGGTATTCTCCTTCGCGCAAGCACCATTACTCTCCCTCGCGCGAGCGTCAATATCCTCCCGCGCACGAGACTGCTGAACTACGCACGGCAAGGTCGCCATCGCCTCATTCCCCTCCCCTCAAGCGCATACCAGTGCGCATTGTGGGAGAAGGGAAATATCTAGAGGGGTCCAGGATCCCAAAGCCTTTTCAGGCAAACCCATCAATGATGAGAACTCCTCTCAGGGATCCTTCAATTCCTGTCCCTTCAAGGGGTATGTCTGACAGCGCGTCTGTCAGCCAACAGCCCTGGTTCGGTGCACTAATCAGAGCCATAATGCAGGCGTTCAAGCCTGTCTTCTCTGAATTAGGGCACAGATCCATGGCTGCTTCTACCCCTTTGAAGAGAAAAAGAGGAGTTCCAGACGCGGTTACGACTCCACGCAAGCCTTAGAAGCAGGTTCCTTCTTTCCCCCAGACTGTCTCTCCTTCCCTTTCGGACGAAGATTTCCCGTCCTCGGGAATCACGCGAGGAGAGACTTTCCCCCATCGCACCAATGAGGGAAACCTCTCCTCGCGCCGAGATGTCTTCTCAGGCGGGGACTGAAAGGAACATGCCGTCCTCGTCAATGTTGGAGTCCTACATCCTTCCCAGGAAGGAATCGGACTCTAAAACATTGCCGAAGTCCTCTACTAGGACTAGGATGGAGCCAGCTAGCCTCTCGGAGAACGTCCGCGACTCTCCCCAAGAAGAGCCGGTGGGGACAGGAGACTTCGCTGCAAGTCCTACATCAGTAGGAGACCAACAAGAGTCAGAACATGCGTTTTGGCAAGTTCTGACTCTAATGAGGGCTCTCAACGGGTTTTCCGACCCAGAGATCCCTCCTCGAGAGGGCAAGGACACGGTCTTGGACCATGTCTTTGGTACTCAGAAACCCTCCAAGACCAGTGGAGCACTGCCCTGGTCTCAAGGGGTTAAGAGTACCAGGGACAAGATCTCTCTACAGCTCTCCGAGATGTCCTCCTCCAACCGTTCCAGTGCCACCAACAAGCTCCTCCCACCTCCTCGCATACAGCAGAGGAGGTACTTCGAGATCCTTAAGGAGCCTTTCTTAAATATTAAACTTAGCCAGTGAATATATAAATAGCTGACGTCTCCGACGGTCGACAGATTCCAAAAACTCGCGAGCGATCGCCATGAAGGCTGCCGGGTGTGCCCACCAGCGCCGTCTATCGGCCAGATACCGCATATACTTCTCAACCAAACCAGTTCTTCTCTGTCGGTGTTAAAGACAACACTGGTTCCGCTCGCGCTTGACCTCGAGTTTTCTACCGATTGGTGAAGTACTTGGTTTTGGTTTTATTGCTTTCGCCGTGTTGGATTATTCAATACTATCTTCAAAAGAAATGCTTTTGAAAGGAGAGGAAAAGTTTTTGCCCTTGCTTTTTTAATCTCGCTCTGGTTTTTCCATAGAGAAAAGATGGCCGACCCTTCCCTCAGTGTACGGAAGTGTGTTAAAGGCTTTTAGTATTTATTTTATCACTTTATAAATTATTGTTGATATTTATAGATTTACCTCTATATATTTTATATCTCAAATTATTGTTGATATTTATAGATTTACCTCTATATATTTTATATCTCAAATTATTGTTGATATTTATAGATTTACCTCTATATTTTATATCTCAAATTATTGTTGATATTTATAGATTTACCTCTATATATTTTATATCTCACCCGCCTTTATTAGGCCTCTTCGATTAGCTTTCCATTTATACTAAACACCGAGATAAATTTTATGTTTTTGTTTATATGCGGCCTTTACCTATTCTTTGTAGGCGGTCCTGACTTGGAAAACGAAGTTAAACAACGTTGAGCCCATTCAACTTTTATTTTTGTTTAGATAAAAACAGTTGCTCTGTAAGAGTGATGAGATGAATATTTTTAGAAAATATTTTAAGAAATTTACTCTTTGAATAGTCTTCGTGCTGTTTTTCAAAGATGAACTAACGTTTGGTTTATTTATGCTACGCAGTTTGCGCTCTATCGTTACGATAGAGAAAGAGAGAATCACGGTTTCACTTTGCAGAAAGAGTAAATCGATTTTGACGTTTTGTTGATTCTTCTTTCAAACTGAAGTTTTTAGATACTAATTTAAAGGAACATGTTAATTTTCAATTTCTTAGTCCTTTCAGTTTTTTCCTTTAGTCAAATAACCTGTTATTGACGAAGAGTGAGTGAGCCATTCTCTTGTGAGTGACAAGAGAGAGAGAGAGAGAGAGAGAGAGAGAGAGAGAGAGAGAGAGAGAGAGAGAGAGAGAGAGAGAGAAGAGAGAGAACGATCCGATCTTTATTCTCGTCCCAAGTCTCTGTACAAGGAGTTTGGGAGCGAGTAACGTTGTTCTCGATTCAGATTTTTACTCTCGTCCCAAGTCTCTGTACGGGGAGAGAGGATAAAACGTTTTAGTTTTTATTCTCATCCCAAGGCACTGTACGGTGAGAGATTGAAAACGTAGTCCTTAGTAAACTAGTTTTTAGTCTCATCCCCAGTCACTGATCTTTTTAACTTTATATATTTCCGTTTTATTCAATATATATGTATATGTTTATTGATATTTGCATGTGTGTTTCATTTTGTACTAATGTGCTTACATTATACGACTCATTTCGCAATTCTAACCTTTTGATTTAAGGGAGAATTGCGTGCTTCAGGTAGAAATCAGCTTTATTCATGTCTAATGTGAAATTATTATAAAATGCGATATCAGTGAAGAAAGTGCAAAAAACATGTTCTGTGTTGCGGAGGGTTCGTTTGTTCGTGCTTGTCGCTTGCCTAGTCCGAGACCTCTTTCAGGCTCCCCTGCACCAGGGAGAAGGAATGTCGTAGGACCTAAGGGAGTGAGGGGTGTAAACCAACGAAAGACGTTCCCTCAAAGGTATCAGACATTGCTCGTCAAGCACGTCCTTGCCATAAGACAGGAGAGACGAAGTTTCTCCTCGTCTTCCGATGATTCGCCTCTTTAAAAGCCAGGGCGTAAGGTTTCGAGACGGTTGAAACGTTTATTAGTTCCTTCAGAACAAGTTCAACGTCCTAGCTGTAGTCATCTTGAGAGTCCCGTTCATAGCGATGACGTTCATGTACAGACGTTTCTGCTACAGACTCGACGTGACGTTGAGCAGTAGACACCGTAGACACAACGTGACGTCGAGTGTCAGTCACCGTAGTCACGTTATAGCATCGATCAGCAGTCACCGCTGTTACTACGTGACGTTTGAACGTCAGCCACCGCAGTCACAGGTTGATCCGAAGTTAAGTGTTTTGCAAGATATGCTGTTAAAGCTTTCTTCTTTAATAGAAGCTTACGATCCTGTTCCTGTGCGAAAGGATCCTTTGCTTTTTGTACGTCACGGTTCTGGGATACGTGATTCGGGTCTTCAACCTTCTAAACGAGCTTTGTTACGCCACGCTGACGTTATCCCTAGTGACAGCTTTGCTGTTAAACGAGATGCGGAGCATAAATCTCGATGTAACTGATCGCTTTGAACGTCAGCCACCGCAGTCACAGCGTGACGTTGAGCTGCAGACACCGCAGATACGACGTGACGTTGAGCGGTAGACACCGTAGACATGACGTGACGTCGAGGGTCAGTCATCGTAGTCACGATATAGCATCGATCAGCAGTCACCGCTGTTACTACGGGACGTTTGAACGTCAGTTACTTCTGTCACGACGTGTAGTAGAATAACATTCTCTGCAGTCACAACGTGACATTGACCCTCCAACTTTAACTTCTGTTCATATACAAGTTGATGTAGCCTGTCAGGCTTTTCCTTCACGTCATTCTGAATATAAATCTCCTTCTCGCAAGACTTTAGATTTATCAGATGATGTGCCTTCTGAAGAAGTTGATGACCCCCTTTCAACTTTGGTGGTTCATTCAGAAGAGGAGTATCCTAGGGTGGTCCAACAATCCCTTGTTTTATAATTATGAATTTCTTTAGTGAAATTTTGTCCTACTCGTTTTGTAACGGCTGCTCCGCCGTCTGAGTTTACTCTTGGCATGACTTTCTTCGACTCCTTTGTATACGAAGTCAGTTCTCTCTCGTTCTTCCAAGAGAGCCATGCTCTTACTGGGAGACTGATTGGAATCCAGAAGTTTAGGAAAGTCTGCTTTTGCTTTTCCTCCTTCTTAATTAGCTTCTCGCTCGAGCGTCTGGTGTGACACAAGAGAAGTTCTCGGCTTGGGAGTACCTGCCTCTGCCCAGGGAGACTTCTTAAGCCTAGTGGACTCTCCTCGTCGTCTAGCCATGAGACGCTCCAAGATTTTATGGTCTGCTTCAGAGCTAGACCATCTCCTGTTAGGAGTTTTTTCGAGCGTTTGAAGTATTTATTTGTTGGATTGGTCCTCCTCCTGGGAGCCTTAAGTAAGAAGGTCTCTCCAGCTGTCAATGTATTGCTGTACAATTATGTCATGCATGAACAAGGCTATCAGGGATGGCTCCAATGATCTGGCAGCCACGTTCACTGCAGGAGTACTTAAGATGTAAGTGCGCTCAATGTGTTCATTGTCAAGACAAAGTTCACGATGAAGACTACCAAATCTGTCTTGGCAGCAGTAAGGGAAGGCGACTGGATGGTCTCTCTCGACCTTCAGGATGCATACTTCCTCATCCCGATTCATCCAAACTTTCAACAACATCTGAGGTTTGTGGACGGGAAAGTAGTGTACCAATTTCGAGCACTGTGCTTCGGCCTCATTCCTGCTCCTCTTGTTTTTACAAGGCTCTTGCAAAATGTAGCAAGCTTTCTACATTTTTTTGAGGATTCAGAGCCTCCCTTTATTTTGACGACTGGCTAATCAGGGCGTCGTCATTAAATCGCTGTCTGGAGAGCCTCTAATGGACATTAGACCTAACCAAGGAGCTAGGTCTCATAGTGAACGTAGAGAAGTCGTAACTTACAGTACTCCATCCCAGACTATTCTTTATTTGGGAATGGAGATACAGTGTCGAATTTTTCGGGCCTTTTCGTCTCCCACAAGAATGGAACAAGCTCTGTTAAAAGTCCGTCACTTGCAATAGAAAAACAGTTGCTCTGTAAGAGTTTGAACGAGCCTCGTGGGAACTCTTTCATCGCTGGAGTAGTTTATCTCTCTGGGGAGACTCAACCTTTGCCCTCTCCAATTTCACCTAAACCATTGGAACAAGGAGGAGGGCTTAGAGAGTATCTCTTTCCCAATCTCCAACTCAGTCTAGACATGTCTGACTTGGTGGGACAGCAACATCAGACTTCGAGAAGGTCTTTCTCTTGCGATCAAGAACCCAAACCATGTGTTGTATTCAGATGCATCGGATTTGGGTTAGGGAGCTCCACTGGACAGTCTGGAATGCTCGGGTCTTTGGTCCACGGATCAGAAGGAACTCCATTTAAGGCAAGTAACATCTCTCTTTTGACGAGATTTGTGCAAGGAGAAATGAATGTCTTGGCGGACTGCCTCAGCAGAAGAGGACAAGTCATCTCCATGGAGTGGACGTTGCACAAGACTGTGTGCGAGAAGCTATGGATGACATGGGGTCAACCCACCATAGATCTTTTTGCGACTTCACTGACAAAGAAGCTCTCGACTTACTGCTTTCCAGTTCCAGATCCAGAGGCAGCCCACATAGACGCTTTCCTGCTGGACTGGTCTCACCTGGACGTTTATGCCTTTCCACCTTTCAAGATCCTAAACAAGGTGCTGCAGAAGTTCACCTCTCACGAAGGGACCAGGTTGACGTTGGTTGCTCCCCTCTGGCCCGCGAGAGAGTGGTTCACAGAGGTACTTCTATGGCTGGTAGACGTTCCAAGAAGTCTGCCGTTGCGGATGGATCTCTTGCGACAGCCTCACGTAAAGAGATTTCATCAAAGCCTCCCCACGCTTCGTCTAACTGCCTTCAGACTATCGAAAGACTCTCTTGAGCTCGAGGGTTTTCGAAGGAGGCAGCTAGAGCGATCGCGAGGGCTAGAAGATCCTCTACCATCAGGATCTATCAGTCGAAATGGGAGGTATTTAGAGACTGGTGCAAGTCCTCCTCTATTTCCTCTTCCAGTGCCTCTGTAGCGCAGATTGCAGATTTTCTGCTTTATCTGAGAAACGGTCGCTCCCTCTCTGCATCCACCATTAAAGGCTACAGAAGCATGTTAGCTTCTGTTTTCAGGCATAGGGGTTTGGATCTTTCTAATAACAAAGATCTCCAAGAACTGCTTGGAACTTGGACGTGGTCCTACAGTTCCTTATGTCAGACAGGTTTGAACCATTAAATTCAGCCTCCCTGAAGTATCTTACCCTCAAGACACTTTTTTTGGTGAGCTTGGCTTCGGCTAAAAGGGTTAGTGAGATACATGCTTTTAGCAAGAACATCGGCTTCTCCACTAATAAAGCAGTATGTGCTCTTCAACTTGGTTTTTTGGCCAAGAATGAACTTCCGTCTCGTCCTTGGCCTAAATCATTTGAAATCCCCAGTCTTTCTGAGATTGTGGGGAATGAAGTTGAAAGAGTGCTGTGCCCCGTTAGAGCTCTTAAATTTTATTTATCCAGAACTAAACCGCTACGAGGTTGTTCAGAGGCTTTATGGTGCTTCGTTAAAAAGCCCTCTTTGCCCATGTCTAAGAATGCGTGGTCTTATTTTATTAGACTTTTGATTCGGGAGGCACACTCTCATTTAAGTGAGAAGGATTGTAATTTACTTAAAGTCAAGGCTCATGAAGTTAGAGCGATAGCAGTTTCAGTAGCGTTTAAGCAAAATAGATCCATTAAAAGTATTATGGACGCGACCTTTTGGAGAAGCAAGTCGGTATTCGCTTCATATTACTTGAAAGATGTCCAGACTCTTTATGAGGACTGCTACACACTGGGACCATTCGTAGCAGCGAGTGCAGTAGTGGGTGAAGGCTCTACCATTACATTCCCTTAATCCCAATATCCTTTTAATATACTCTTGAAATTTTTAATCTTATTTTGGGTTGTACGGGAGACTAAGAAGTCTTTCGCAATCTTTTTGATTTGGCGGGTGGTCAAAATATTGTTTCTTGAGAGCGCCCAGATTAAGGGTATTGATGAGGTCCTGTTATAGGGGTGTTCACCCTGGATATAGCAGCTCCTGGGAGTCTTTCAGCATCCTAAGAGGATCGCTGGGCTTCGTGAGGATAGCGGACTAATGAGGCAGAGTAATTATCAGAGTCAGCTTCCTTACCAGGTACCTATACTTAAGTTTGTTTTTTGAATAGTTGTCAAAAACTCTTGAGCATATACGCCTTTATTGTTTTAATACTGGTCTCTACCCACCACCATGGGTGTGAATCAGCTATTTATATATTCACCGGCTAAGTTTAATATTTAAAAATGATATTTTCATTATAAAATAAATTTTTGAATATACTTACCCGGTGAATATATAATATTAAAGGCCCTCCCTTCCTCCCCGATAGAGACCCTACGGACTGAGAAGAACTGGTTTGGTTGAGAAGTATATGCGGTATCTGGCCGATAGTCGGCGCTGGTGGGCACACCCGGCAGCCTTCATGGCGATTGCTCGCGAGTTTTTGGAATCTGTCGACCGTCGGAGACGTCAGCTATTTATATATTCACCGGGTATGTATATTCAAAAATTTATTTTATAATGAAAATATCATGTTTAGCTCTTCCTCTTCACCATTCGTTGGAAGAGCTTACCAGGGGAGTCCTTCTTGAGAGACTCTCCAACCGGCAGGTCTCATTCTCGGCAACCGAGATCCTTCGTGGCTCGATATCTGGTTGGGAACCTTAGGTATCCTGATACGTTCTGAGGATTTATCCAAAGAACGTACCAGGAAAGGTATGGAGACCTTTCTTCTCTCAGGTACTGGCACGATCGAGTTTCTGGCCCACCAAGTCTCGAACTTGTGGGCAAATACCATTCTGAAACGTTGGGATGCAGTAGCTGAGAGGTTCCATCAGAAGGTCCCTAGTACTGAGATCAATAGGCTCAGACATTCCTCTTTAGAGGAATCCATCTTGTTTGAGCCTAAGGATGTGGAACATGCCACTGAGAGGTGGAGGAAGTCTCATCAAGACTCCCTTCTTCATAGGGTTTTAACATCTAAGCCTTATAAGCCTCCAGCACCACAGCAGTCCCGTCCAGTCAAGACTGCTAAAACGACGACAGCAGCGAAGACCGTGGTGTCCAAGCCCTTTCCTGTCAAAGAAAGGAAAGGAAAAAAGTCCTCCAGGGGAGGCAAGAATCCTAGAGGGAGCAGCCGAGGCTGCAAACGCTAGGATAGGCAGTCCCCCTGCATGTCCACCAGTAGGGGGATGCCTACAAAGTTGCTCAAACAGGTGGAAGCATCTCGGGGCTGATTCCTGGACAGTCTTCGTGATCAGTCTAGGATATCGCGTCCCGTTCATAACATCTCTACCTCCTCTGACGACGAATCCAGTGTCATTGAGCTCCCTTGCCATGGGATCGGCAAGGGGGCAAGCTTGTCGGGCAGAAGTCCAGACCCTGTTGAAGAAGGGCGCTCTCCAAGAGGGCCTCGACGAGTCTCCAGGCTTCTTCAGTCGACTCTTTCTTGTAAAGAAGGCGTCTGCAGGCTGGAGACCAGTCATCAACCTCTCGGCTCTGAACAGGTTTGCCAAACAAACTCCGTTCAGCATGGAGACGGCAGACACGGTCAGACTAGCAGTAAGACCGCAAGACTTCATGTGCACACGGGACCTAAAGGACACGTACTTCCAGATCCCAGTCCATCCGTCTTCAAGGAAGTACTTGAGATTCAGCTTAGACGACAGAAAGTACCAGTTCAAGGTGCTGTGCTTCGGTCTCTCCACAGCACCACAAGTCTTCACCAGAGTGTTCACCCTATTATCATCTTGGGCACACAAGATTGGCATCCGTCTCCTCCGTTATCTGGACAACTGGTTAATCCTAGCAGACTCGGTGTCATCCTTTCTTCAACACTGAGACAAACTTCTGAGACTTTACCAAGATCTGGGGATCATGGTAAATCTCGAGAAGTCCTCACTGTTTGCCACTCAAAGACTGGTATACCTAGGCATGATTATAGACATCAATCTCCACAAAGCCTTCCCATCAGACGACAGGATAGCAAGGCTGAGGAAGGTCGCAAGGCCTTTTCTCAGAGGAGAAGAATTTCCAGCCTAATCGTGGTTACGTCTCCTCGGTCACCTTTCATCGCTGGCTCGTCTAGTTCCCAATGGTCGCCTCAGGATGAGATCTTTCCAGTGGTGACTCAAGTCCCGGTGGAATCAAACGTACGATTCCCTGGACATCCAGATCCCTATGGGAACTGCGGAACTGATGGATCTCCAGTGGTGGGTGACTGACGAGAACCTACGAAAAGGAGTGGATCTTCTCGTCCTCCCCCGGGATTTGATGCTGTTTTCAGACGCTTCAAAAAAAGGGTGATGGGCCCACGTGTTGCACCACACAGCCTCAGGCCTCTGGTCAGAGTCAGAAAAATACCTCCATATAAATCTCCTAGAGATGAAGGCTGTCTTTCTGGCCCTTCAACAGTTCCAACAGTACCTGGCAAGTCACTCTGTGGTGATGATGAGCGACAACACCACAGTAGTGGCCTACATCAACAAACAAGGAGGTACTTTTTCGCAGCAACTATCCCATCTAGCAGTAGAGATACTGAGATGGGTCGAAGTCCACTCGATACCACTATCGGCACTCTTCATTCCGGGCAAAAGGAATGTGCTCGCCAACAATCTGAGCAGAGCGTCTCAGATAGTGAGTACCAAGTGGTCTTTGGATCATCTAGTAGCCAACAAAGTCCTGACTTTGTGGGGTTCTCCGACTGTGGATCTTTTCGCAATGGCCCTGAACTCCCCAGTCCTAGACCCCAAGGCTCTCTGGCAAGACACTTTCCAACAACGGTGGGACAACATCGACGTTTATGTTCTGTCTGATGAGGAGGGTACTCAACAAGACCAGCACATCGGTCAATCTTTCAATGACCCTCATAGCTCCACTATGGCATCACGCAGAATGGTTCCCGGACCTTGTGCAACTCCTAACGAAGCTACCAAGAGAACTCCCTCCTCGACAAAATCTACTCAAACAACCACATGCCAACATCTTCCACAAAGCCGTAGGTTCACTACGACTTTACGCCTGGAAACTATCCAGCATCTCCTCTCTGAGAGAGGATTTTCGCAACAAGTTGCTGTCAGGATGTCTGGACACCTGCGAAAGTTTTCGGCAGCAGTCTACCAGGCAAAGTGGAAAGTCTTCTGTGGTTGGTGTCGTGTATTTGCGGGAAGAAATGTGCCTTTCAGTCTCGGCAGTGAAAGGCTAGCATTCAGGCTGAAAGGAATGGACATTTCTTCATCGCTAGAACTTTCTCTACTCATACGTAGTTATGAACTTACCTGCCCTCAGTCAGAAGTGAGACCTCCCCCTTGGAACGTGGTTCGAGTTCTCAGGTCTCTTAAGAGACCTCCCTATGAACCATTACGCCAGGCATCAGATCGCCACGTAACCTGGAAGACGGTATTCCTGCTAGCTTTGGCCTTGGCCAAGCGAGTCAGCGAACTTCATGGCCTCGCGTATGACATCGCCCATTCAAGGGGATGGGGAGAGGTAACGTTCAGCTTCGTCCCTGAGTTTATTGCTAAGACTCAGAATCCTGGAGTGGCTGATCCTTGATTCGACTCCTTCCGGATTTCAAGTCTCCGTACTGTAACAGATGACCCAGACCATCTCTTACTATGCCCAGTAAGGAGCTTGAGGCTGTACCTCAAAAGAACAGCTGCAGCCCGTCCTCATGTGCCAGCACTATTCGTCAGCACAGGAAGGACTAAGAGGAGGGTCACCAAGAACACCATCTCTGCATGGATTCGTAGGGTCATTGACCTAGCCTTGAATCCAGACCTTCCTCCGTCATGTCGCCCTAAAGCACATGATGTCAGGGGCATAGCTACGTCCCTGGGCTTCAAAAGAAATTTTTCAGTGACGCAGGTTCTTCAAGCTGGGGTATGGAAACGTCAAACAACATTCACATCTCACTACCTGCAAGACGTGACCAACAGGAGACTCGATACGTTCATTATCGGCCCTGTGGTGGCTGCACAACAGCTGGTTTAAAACCTCAAGCTCCTTATTGGACAAGTAGCAGAAAGTTGAGGGCATTGTTACCCGGTTTTAGTCTGCATGAATGAAAAGGTTTGACTAGCCCTTATTCTTTTCTTCATCATCCCCTCTCTTGGGGAAAGCAGCATCCTGGGTTCTCTGCATAGCTGACCTCAAACCACTGCAGGTAAACTATGCTCCCTTGTGTTCCTAGCATTAAGATTAATACTGTTACGTCCCCATACCCTGACGAGGTGGTATTGGGAAAGTCCTAGTCTACAAGTATCCATTTAAAGAACTTCAGAACAACTTCCTAGGACAAGTCGCACTTCTTCATACCTTCACACACACAGCTTGCGTAGGGCGCAGTCCTTGAGTAGCAAGGCTCTAGCGAGGCGCAGGGACCTCTTATATCTTGGGTGCCTACACGCTCAAATAACGTTCCCCCGGGCAAAGCCAAAAGCCAGACTGGCTGGGACGTCCACCCTTCCTAATGGGTGAGTCACCCCTATTAAACAGCGTGGTTTGTATTCCAGTTACGGAACAAATGACAAATTCGTAGGTAATTTGTATTTTTCCTAACTATACAAACCTTAGCTATTTAACCAAACTTGCCCGCCAGCCCTATCCCCCTTGAAGTCCTACCTCCAAGCAAAGTGAGCTCAAGCACAGGTGTGTGAGAGGGGGGGGGGGGGGTAGCAAGCTACCCTCCCCTACCCCTGCTAACTAGCGGTGTGGGTAGTAAACCCTCATTAAAAATAAATGGTTCGTCATTTCAGCTACGCCGAAAGTAATACCCCTATTAAATAGCTAAGGTTTGTATAGTTAGGAAAAATGCAAATTATCTACGAATTTGTCATGTTCTAGCTGGGTCCCCTTGTCCAATATAAAAAATTGAGGGGTAGTGCCTAGTGCCCAATTCTCTTGACTGTTTACCTTTTACCCAGATTTGTGGGTATCCCAACGTTTTATCTTTTTGTGTAATGAACGTTTGTGTGTGGTTGGTATTTGGACACTAGGCAGCATGTGTGCTACATCTGACCTCAGTTCGCAAACCACTACAACGTAGCTCACAGCTGTGAGAGTAGCCTTTATATAGTGGTTGCTAGGTACCCCCCCAGCCACCCCCAGCCTACCTGCTTAAGCGGTTAGGCAGGGTTGCCACCTCGCACTTCAAGTCTAATGGCTACCATCCAGGTTTGCTGAAAGCTAATCCAAATAAAGATACATGTTTGTATTAGTTAGGGAAAAATGTAAATTATCTCAGAATTTGTCATATTTTTTTAAAAAGCGACGAAACCTTAGGCATTCCACCTAACCTAACCCAGTAGTTCCCCAAGTCATAGACCTAGGTGGGTACAAGCTCCCACCTTCGGACCCTGCATCCCAGCTCACAGACCTAGCTGGGGCAAGCTCCCTAGAGCCCTCCTTCCCAGGTCACAGACCTCACCAGGGGCAAGTCCCTAAACCCTCTTTCCCAGGTCACAAACCCTAAAAGTAAATGACAAATAATGCCCTGTCTTATTTCCTTTATATGCACTTACCTTGCATGCAGATAAATGCAAACCATAGTATGTAAACAATCGAGAAATAACTTGGGAATATAGAATGCCAATGTTTTGTGTTATATTTTTGTGGCTTTATTATACATCCCAGAGAATAATGTATAGAGAAAAAGGTTAGTTTTACCAATATTTATCGACGACTCAATAAATATTCCCCACCCAAAACCCCTGGTTCCACTGGGTGGCCCTCATTACCTTAGGATATATTAGTGTATATCTTATTTACTATTTATTTGCAATGGAAATAAAGGTCATTTAAAAAAAAGTGAGTTTTTCTATATAAAACCCCATTTCTCTATCAGTAAAGCTTTTCCCATGTAGTTCTATATAATTACCAACCAGCCACCCAGCTCGCACACGCACTGTTGAAATGAGGTCACTGTTTATTTTGGGTCGGTGGAGAATGGGTGTGATTCGTTCTCTTGCATCAACTCTTATTCTTTTCAGACGAAATACAAGCTGGCCAAGAACTTTCAAAATTTTATTTCTCTTTCAGAGTAAATGTACCTTGATGCTCCACGATTCGTGTTTGTCCTGACATTGAATGGCGCCATTGCAGCACCTTCATGTTAGCCGTGGAGGCGGATCCTCATGACCTTTGTCCTGTGTGCCTGGGTCACTCCTGCACGCAGGAGTCTCCTTGTGTTGTTTGCAGGGAGTGGCCATCCTCCCAGTGGCAGAGGTTCGGTAGGCGGCCGAAAAAGAATGCCAATAGGGACTCTTTCCCTTCGAATTCATCCTTGAAGGCTAAGAAGTCAAGTTCCCATCACACTGACTCTGCTTGATCAGTCTCCTTTAGGGAACGGTTGAGCAACGGTGGTGGCCCTTTGTCCCCTGACAAATTTGGGGTTTTGAGGACTCGGTCGCTTCCCCTAGCGCAACGGCGCTGCCTTTGGCTGTAGGGAAGTCACTCTCTGCTGACACTGTGCAACAACTTTGAACTTCCTTGGTGCTTTCGGGTATTCTGTGTAAGGAACGGACGCTAGAGGTTCTATGGTTAGGGAAACAGCAGGATGCCATCCGGCCTCCCCATAGGTTAACTACAGTCTTCCCCTTAGAGACACCGGAGGTCATGTACCGATGGAGCATCTTGTGTCACTACCCGCAGCAACTTTTGGTTCTGCTCTACCACCCTTTGTTCGTCCTGCCTTGACAGACAAGCGTAAAAAGTTGCAGAGGAGTACCCCTTGGGGTTACCCATTGGGGGATTCCCTCGCGGTGAAGCTTGAAACTGGCTTCGACGATGTTTCACAGCTCACAACGTACGATATCTGCCACCATCATGAGCCTGCTCAGCATATTGAGGATGTGCAGAGATCATTGCACTTAGCTCTTCCACCTGGTGATGAGCGCCCTTCTTGTTTGCGAGCAAGGTGCCCTTTTCCCGAGTGGTTGCCCCGCCGGGGATTCCACAAACGAGGGCTGGACTCGCCTATGCCTCGTTCCAGCGTTTTGGGGTTAGACAATGATGGGGTTAGATGGCTGTTTATAGCTTCTTCCCCTTGCTGTCATGTCCATACATTTGTCCTACCTTATATCACATCCCAATAGGTGGAAAACCCTATCTTTTTCCTTTTTTGTAGTGTTTGTGGCTAAAACTTAAAAAAATCCAGACATTAATGACACCTGATTTGACTCTTCTACTAAATAGTAGAAGAGTCAAATCAGGTGTCATTAATGTCTGGATTTTTAAATCCTCTTTTAAAGAGGTAACTGATGATCCAGATAATCAGTTACTCTGTCCTGTAAGGGCAGTCAGGAAATACCTTAACAGAGTGGCTCCTCACCGACCAAATATCTCTAATTTGTTTGTGAACACATGACGCATCAAGAAGTTGTTCCGTCATTCTATACAAACCCTCAATATTTATAGGGATATTATTTTCGGCTAAGCTGAAAGACTATTCCTGAGACTTTTTATTATTATTATTATTATTAAATGCTAAGCTACAACCCTAGTTGGAAAAGCAGGATGCTATAAGCCCAGGGGCTCCAACAGGGAAAATAGCCCAGTGAGGAAAGGAAACAAGGAAAAATAAAATATTCTAAGAACAGCAAAAACATTGAAATAAATATTTCCTATATAAACTATAAAAACTTTAACAAAACAAGAGGAAGAGAAACTAGATAGAGCAGTGTGCCCGAGTGTACCCTCAAGCAAGAGAACTCTAACCCAAGACAGTGGAAGACCATGGTACAGAGGCTATGGCACTACCCAAGACTAGAGAACAATGGTTTGATTTTGGAGTGTCCTTCTCCTAGAAGAGCTG
Organism: Palaemon carinicauda; assembly: GCF_036898095.1. Taxonomy (NCBI): domain Eukaryota; kingdom Metazoa; phylum Arthropoda; class Malacostraca; order Decapoda; family Palaemonidae; genus Palaemon; species Palaemon carinicauda. The sequence goes on from NC_090726.1 coordinate 103,649,716, forward strand.
CTTACCATAGCTAAAGAGCCTCTTCTACCCTTACCAAGAGGAAAGTGGCCACTGAACAAATACAGTTTAGTAGTTAACCCCTCGAGAGAAGAAGAATTGTTTGGTAATCTCAGTGTTGTCAGGTGTATGAGGATAGAGGAGAATCTGTATAGAATAGGCCAGACTATTCGGTGTCTGTGTAGGCAAAGGGAAAGAACCGTAACCAGAGAAAAAGATCCAATGTAATACTGTCTGGCCAGTCAAAGGACCCCATAACTCTCTAGTGGTAGTATCTTAACGGGCGGCTGGTGCCCTGGCCAACCTAGTGAGGGATAATTACCCAACCCACTAGTTAGCGGGAGGGAAGGCTAGCCAGCTACCCCGCTCACTCACACACCTGGGCTGAGCACCCATTTTGCTTTTGGCTCGCTGCAGAATGGACGTTGCCGCAGTCCTCCTCCATTGACTTTGAATAATTATTTTTTCAGACTGCTTGTGATTCCTCCTGACCGGCCTCATATGCACCTTTCCTGGACCTGAGGGCCGCACCTACGGTACCTTTGTGTCCTCCGTGAAGACGGACCCGCACCACCTCTGTCCATCCTGTAGAGGCCAGCGTTGTGATCAGGACAACACCTGCCGTGAGTGTTGGAGGTGATCTGCCTCCCAGTGGAAGAAGTTTGGGCAGAGGCGCAAGAAGAAGCCTAAGAAAGATTCTTCGCCTTTGGGGTCTTCCTCGAAGTTGAAGAAGCCTCGTACTTCTTCATTGAACCCCAATCTCTTCCTGAAGCTCTCTCTCGATTAGTTTTCTTAGAGGAACGTTCGAGTAGAAGCATAGACTGATTAACTCCAGGTCAACCTTGGTGTTCAAGGGACAAAACTGCTTCCCCTAGAGAAGCAGGTCTGCCCCTCCCTCGGGCATCGACTGTTCTTTCTCTGATATTTTACAGGTCTAGCCATCGCTGGGTATGACTGGTCCCCCGTCAAAGGAGGCGTTGGTGGAGCTCCTCCATCTGGGTGCTGAGAGGAAGTGAACACTGGCTTCCTTGGAGGTGTATCCGTCACTGATGAGTGTTGTTCTTGGTGACCCTGTAGTTTCTGCCAATGCCTCCGCAGAGGGGTCTTGCCTTTTACCTTCCCCATGCTGAGCCAAATCTTTCATCGGGGGTGGAACAAAGTCTGAGGTAAGTCTCTCCTCTTTCGTCCGCAAGTGAGGACCCCTATGGAGACTCCGTTACAGAAATCTTCCAGAGAACAAAGTAGATCCCCTCTAACCCCATGAGAACAAGTTTCCTCTGCGTAGGAACATCTCCATCGCCGACGTTCCCCTTGGGAGGATTGTCACTCATCTTGGGAGCTCAGTACTACTCGCTGCGGTAGACCTACTGGATGATCTTTTCAGTCCTGCTAAGGACCTTCGATCTTCACCTTCGGGCCCTTGTCACTCACCAGCTGCTCATCACTTGCCTTGGATGATTGTCATTCGTCACCCCGTGATCTTCACTCCTCGCGAGATCGCCAGCTTCAATATTGCTACCATCCGGCTCGTACTTGTCACTCGCCAAATCCTCAGGACTCTCCCAGAACTCATCGTTCACTACCTCCTCAGCCGTTGCCAACTCGGCACTCCCCAACCTCTTGCCGCTCATCAGCACCTCGTCATTCACCATCACATCGGACACCTGGACCGACTGCTTCTCCTGGTCACCTGCCAGCAAGCAAGTGCTTTACTCCAGGAAAGAATACTCACTTGCCAAGGCGAGATGATTACCCTACTCCTTCTCTTTACCGGCATGTTCCAGACTATCCCCCCCGTGTGAGCACCATGGGGACGACGCTGATCAACGCACACCGTTGGCGGTTCCCACTCCTTCAAGAGGAGTTACCAGCGATCAGGTATGGTAATCAGGTATCAAGGACCAAGGAACCCCTGCATGGTTGACGCCCAGTTCCATTTCTGCTCTAGAGGGACCCCTCGAAGCTCCAACATCCCTCTACCCTGAGGGATCAATGCTCTTCCAAGGAGCTAGCTCGCATGCTGGTGCCAAGTGTAACAGATAGGAAACCTTATTTACCATGTTTTCAGGTTCCCAGACCCAATCGAAGGGTCCTCCGGCTAGGTTGTTGTGCAGAAAGGAGCCCTGTTGGTTTGATGCACTGGTGAAGGCAGTGCGTCAGGCCCTTCCATGGGTCCTCCCGCAGATGAAGTCCATGGCCAGTACACCGAGGATTCCCCTGGTAACGTCAGCTAAACACCCCAGAGCCTCTCCCCTATCTGACCCCAGATGGAAGTCTGAAGGGTCAGCTCTTTCCAGACCCTATTTGGAGGAGATGCCCTTCTCTTTCCCTTGAGAGGAAATGGGGAGGAGCAGTACCAGGTAGGTCTGAAAATCTTGCACAGGTGCAGTTGACACCAGTACGGACGGCTAATAAGAGGAGGATGTTAGATACCGACTCATCCTCGGGAGGATAGGAAGATTTCATTAAAGGGCTCTTTCTGCCTCTCCCCCATCGAGGTAGTCTCTCCAGATTCTGTCCAGCCCCGAAGAAGACAACTCAACTGGATGCGATTCCTTCTTCAAGAGAGGGACAGCGTCCTCCCCGGAAGGAAACAGCCTCCAGACCATCTCTCCTGGAGGAATACCTCCCTCCTCACGAAGAACCAAAGGACACTAAGACCGTCCCTAAGTCCTCGGCAAGAGCTCCTGGACCTCAGCAAGAGAGGTCATGAAGAGCCTCCCTTCCTCCCTCTAGGATGTCAGTAATATACGTTCCTTCAGTGACCGGTCCTGACGACTTCGACCCACCCCGGGCTCCTATGGGTGAGAGCTCAGAGGTGGATGACTTATTTTATTTTGAGGACAACTATCTCCTAAAAGCTCTTAGCCCAAAACTGAAGGAAGCAGAGCAGAAAGAGTCGAAGTATGACTTCTGGCTGGTCTTGGTCTGCATTAGGGCCATCATTGGCTTGTTCGACCCATCAACAGCCCCTCAAGAAGGTCAAGACATGGTCCTGGTCCATGTCTATAGTCCAAGGGGTTAAAGAGTGCCTGTTCGAAAGCATTGTGTCACATCACAGGCTCCTCAAGTTCCCTCCATTTAGGCTCTTTCTCGAAATTCCTCCTGCTGCCATTCGTTCAGCAGATGAGGTATAATGAGGTGTCCAGTGAGCCCCTTCCAGCCCTGCATTTGGACCACTCTGTAGAGGCATTAACCAGAGGAGTCTGTCTAGTTCTCGGCTTTGGAAATCATCAACCAGGAGAAAGTCGCGAAGTATGCCATGCAGGTTACTTCGTGGCTGGACCTTTGGTTGGGTTCAGTGGGACACCTAACTGGGACCAGAGACTGGTCCAAAGAGTCCATCAGGAAGTCAATGGAAACGTTATAGTTGGATACCAGGACAATCTAGTTCCTCTCCCACCAGGTGGTCAGCCTGTGGGTCAGCACCATCCTTAGATATAGGGATTCAATAATAACGAGATTCCATCGACAGGTCCAACAAGCCGAGGTTATGAGGCTGTGCAATTTGACTTTTGAGGATGGTTCTCTGTTCGAGCCGGAAGACATCGAGCGGGTGGCGGAGAGATAGAAGAAGTTGAACCAAGACTACCTTTTCCACAGGGCCCTTATATCGAGGCCCTATCGGGCTCCTCCGCCACAGAAGCAGCAGCCTCAGATGAAACTGTTGACTAGTAGGGCTATGGTGATGACATCTGCTTTGTCACACAGGTTGTTGAAGAAACCCTTTCCTGACAAGGATCGTAAGGGTTTCAAGTCTTCCCGTGGGAGATAAGGGAAACAGAGGTGCTGGCCGAGGCTGCACTCATTAGGACGGGCAATCCTCCCACCTGCCCACCTGTGACGGGATGCCTGCAAAGCTACTGGCAGAGGTGGCTGCAGCTCGGGGCTGAGCCCTGAATGGTCTCAGTGATCCATTCAAGGTATCGCCTCCCGTCCATTCAATCTCTCCTTCCACTGACTTGGGATTCAAATCCCATCAAGCTTGTACGTGAAGGGATCTGTGAAGGAGCTGGCCCTTCAGGCTGAAATCCAAACCATGTTGGAGAAAGATGCTCTCCAAGATGTCCCCGATGGTGTAAGAAAAAATAAAAAAGGTATAGCTAGGAAAGATACAAGTTTTTGTTTGTCCCGACTCAAGATACAAACCTTCCGCTCTTAAATATGGCATTGTTATTTCGGCGTAGCTCAAAATTAGTCAAAATTGAAGCTAACCAGGGTTTAACTACCCACCGCTAGTTAGCGGGGGTCGCGGGGGTATGTTTACCCACCGCTCCCACCAGCACTGGTGACTAACCGTCACTTTTTATTTCGGCTCGGTAGAGTTTAGACAATTCTCACACTCTCATTAACCTAAAGTGGGTGGAATTAATTATATTTTTTGTTTTTTTTGTTTCAAGTGTGCCTGCCCATGAGGACCAACCATGCGACTTTGTCTAGGTCGTGAAGGGTGCCATTGCGGCACCTTCATGTCCTCGGAGGAGAAGGCCCCCCAGATGCTGAAGCCTTGATGAGGATGGGAGGCTTCGGGATTAGCAGCTGGGCTCTAATGAACAGTGGGAACTACTTTCCCACTGGACCTCGGTGCCCAGCTGTCAATCCAACTAAATCAGTCAGCACTTTCTCTTTTACTTTTGGTTATTTCTTTTTTTTCTCCCATCTCTTCCTTTTGGAATCGATATTGTTGACGACTTTGGCATGTTCGATTATACTTTGGTTGCTGCTTTGGATTTGGCACAGTGTTGGATGGACGGCATTCCATCTCAACCTGTGCCAATTTAGACGCCATCACCCTCTGGCAGACCCCATTGGGTGCAGACCAAGTCTGTTAAGAGTCGGGCTCTAGTGATCCGGTTTTAAGTCACCCATATTTGTGGGTAATGGGTGACGCCAGGCATTGGAGTCGACGGTGGGAGGGGCTAACTACCACCACTGACCAGTGTACGCTCACCTAAAGAGAGGTAACCCCTCTCTAATAGAGGACTGGTCCCTGCTGAAGCCTCTTCTCATGTTGGGCCACATGGGATAGGAGGATTGACATCCTCCAATAAGAGGTGGATAACCCGGCTTGGTCATACCAAAAAAATCCACCCCTCTGTTGACGACCTGGAAAATACAAACATGGACCTCGGTACAGACAGCTCCAACTCTGGTTCTAATATTGTTACATTAGAACCTTAAAAATCCTGTGAGACGTTATCAAAGAGATGGAGCTGGGGGGAGAGTGACTGCTCCCCGCACTCTAGTTTTGGGGTGTTTGAATGTGCGTGGATGTAGTACGATAGAGAGTAAAAGATGTGAGATTGGAAGTATGTTTAGAAGTAGAAGGATGGATGTATTGGCCTTGTGTGAGACAAAGATGAAAGGAAAGGGTGAAGTGATGTTTGGTGAAATGTCTGGTAGAGTGTCTGGGATTGAAAGGGGAAGAGCGAGAGAGGGTGTGGCTTTATTGCTGAGTGAATGGATGACAGGTAAAGTAGTGGAATGGAAGGAGATATCATCTAGGTTAATGTGGGTAAGGGTTAGGTTGGGTAGGGAATGTTGGGCGTTTGTCAGTGCGTATGGGCCAGGTAGTGAGAAAAGTGAAGAAGAGCGGAATGAGTTCTGGATTGAATTAACTAGGTGTGTAGAAGGACTGGGTAGAAGGAATTATGTAGTTGTCATGGGTGACTTAAATGCTAGAGTGGGCGCTGGAGAGGTAGAAGGTGTCATTGGGAAGTATGTCGTACCAGGTGAAAATGAGAGTGGTGAGAGACTGGTAGACATGTGTTGAACAAGAGATGGTAATAAGTGCTAGCTTTTTTAAAAAGAAAGATAAAAATAAGTATACATGGGTAAGAGTGGCAAATGGAAGAGTAGTAGAAAGGGCATTAATGGATTATGTGTTGATAACTAAAAGAATGTTTGGAAGATTGAAAGACGTGCACGTGTTTAGGGGTATGGCTAACGGTATGTCTGATCATTTTTTGGTGGAAGGAAAATTAGTTGTAGCAAAAGAGTGGGGAATAGAGTAGGTGGATGTAAAAGGGAGCTAGTGAGGGTTGAAGAGCTAATAAAACCGGGGGTAAAAAGTAAATATCAGGAAAGGTTGAAAATAGCATATGACGAGGTGAGAGTAAGAGAAACTGATAATTTAGAGGAGGAGTGGAAGTTAGCAAAAGAAAATTTTGTTGGGATTGCAAGTGATGTATGTGGCAAGAAGGTTGTTGGAGGCAGCATGAGGAAGGGCAGTGAAAGGTGGAATGAAGGAGTGAAGGTAAAAGTGGAAGAGTAAAATAGGGCTTTTGAAGAATGGCTGCAGAGTAATAGTATAGAGAAGTATGAAAAATATAGAGAGAAAAAGGTGGAAGTAAAGCGCAAGGTACGTGAGGCAAAGAGGGCAGCTGACCTGAGGTGGGGTCAGGGACTGGGTCAGTCATATGAAGAGAATAAGAAGAAGTTTTGGAAAGAAGTGAAGAGAGTAAGGAAGGCTGGCGCAAGAATTGAAGAGACAGTGAAAGATGGAAATGGAAGGTTGTTAAAAGGAGAGGAGGCAAGGAAAAGGTGGGCGGAATATTTTGAAAGTTTGCTGAATGTTCAGGATAATAGGGAGGCAGATATAATTGCTGTTCCAGGTGTTGAGGTGCCAGTGATGGGAGATGAGAATGAGAGAGAGATTACAATAGAGGAAGTGAGGAGAGCACTAGATGAAACGAGAGTAGGAAAAGCATCTGGTATGGATGGTGTGAAAGCTGAGATGTTGAAGGAAGGGGGTGTGACTGTACTTGAATGGTTGGTGAGATTGTTTAATATGTGTTTTGTGTTGTCAATGGTACCAGTAGATTGTGTTTGTGCATGTATTGTACCACTATACAAGGGTAAGGGAGATGTGCATGAGTGTTGTAATTCAAGAGGTATTAGTTTGTTGAGTGTAGTTGGAAAAGTGTATGGTAGAGTAATGATTAATAGGATTATGGATAAAACAGAGAATGCAATTTTGGAAGTACAGGGTGGTTTTAGAAGAGGTAGGGGTTGTATGAATCAGATTTTTACAGTTAGGCAGATATGTGAGAAATATTTAGCAAAAGGTAAGGAGGTGTATGTTGCGTTTATGGATCTGGAGAAAGCATATGATAGAGTTGATAGGGAAGCAATGTGGAATGTGATGAGGTTATATGGAGTTGGTGGAAGGTTGTTGCAAGCAGTGAAAAGTTTCTACAAAGGTAGTAAAGCATGTGTTAGAATAGGAAATGAAGTGAGCGATTGGTTTCCGGTGAGTGGGGCTGAGACAGGGATGTGTGATGTCGCCATGGTTGTTTAACTTGTATGTTGATGGAGTGGTGAGAGAGGTGAATGCTCGAGTGCTTGGACGAGGATTAAAACTGGTAGACGAAAATTATCATGAATGGGAGGTAAATCAGTTGTTGTTTGCGGATGATACTGTACTGGTAGCAGACACAGAAGAGAAGCTTGACCGACTAGTGACAGAATTTGGAAGGGTGTGTGAGAGAAGGAAGTTGAGAGTTAATGTGGGTAAGAGTAAGGTTATGAGATGTACGAGAAGGGAAGGTGGTGCAAGGTTGAATGTCATGTTGAATGGAGAGTTACTTGAGGAGGTGGATCAGTTTAAGTACTTGGGGTCTGTTGTTGCAGCAAATGGTGGAGTGGAAGCAGATGTACGTCAGAGAGTGAATGAAGGATGCAAAGTGTTGGGGGACAGTTAAGGGAGTAGTAAAAAATAGAGGGTTGGGCATGAATGTAAAGAGAGTTCTATATGAGGTTCTATATGAGAAAGTGATTGTACCAACTGTGATGTATGGATCGGAGTTGTGGGGAATGAAAGTGATGGAGAGACAGAAATTGAATGTGTTTGAGATGAAGTGTCTAAGGAGTATGGCTGGTGTATCTCGAGTAGATAGGGTTAGGAACGAAGTGGTGAGGGTGAGAACGGGTGTAAGAAATAAGTTAGCGGCTAGAGTGGATATGAATGTGTTGAGGTGGTTTGGCCATGTTGAGAGAATGGAAAATGTCTGTCTGCTAAAGAAGGTGATGAATGCAAGAGTTGATGGGAGAAGTACAAGAGGAAGGCCAAGGTTTGGGTGGATGGATGGTGTGAAGAAAGCTCTGGGTGATAGGAGGATAGATGTGAGAGAGGCAAGAGAGCGTGCTAGAAATAGGAATGAATGGCGAGCGATTGTGACGCAGTTCCGGTAGGCCCTGCTGCTTCCTCCGGTGCCTTAGATGACCGCGGAGGTAGCAGCAGTAGGGGATTCAGCATTATGAAGCTTCATCTGTGGTGGAATTGTGGGAGGTTGGGCTGTGGCACCCTAGCAGTACCAGCTGAACTCGGCGGAGTCCCTGGTTAGGCTGGAGGAACGTAGAGAGTAGTCCCCTTTTTGTTTTGTTTCTTTGTTGATGTTGGCTACCCCCCAAAATTGGGGGAAGTGCCTTGGTATATGGATGGAGAACCTTATTCACGTCATGTGAATAATAAAACACTAGAGAAGAAGAGGGTAAAAAATGATGACAGTACAGAAAGATATAGAAAAGTAGAAGCATTACCTGGTCACTATGAAGTAGTGAATTATGAAAATTTTTTTATCTTAGAATTTGAAAACGGAAGAAATGAGTGTGTAAACGTTTTTAAAGCTAATAGGGAAATAGTTACTTTATGTGGAGGGCAGCCAAAAATTCTTTTCCAGGGAAATGGAAGTCTCTTGATAGAGACACTATCTCCATTACAAGGTAAAAGGTTAAAAACACTAAAACATTGAATGGTCATAGTGTAAAATGCGTTTCGCACCCTATTTTCAACCAGAGTAGAGGTGTGATATATGCTCCAGAATTGCTGGATATAGAGGAAAAAGAAATTGAGGATGAACTGAAAAGTCAAGGCGTAGTTAAAGTAGTCAGAATGAGAAAGAGAGTTGGAGAACAATGTATTCCTCTTGCTACTTTGAATATAGCATTTGATCAATGCAGAATACCAAATGTTATAAAAGCTGGTTGGATATCTTTGAAGGTAAAACCATATATCCTGCCAAATGTATGGCCATTTAAGCCAGAAACGTAAGGAAAAACTGAACAATAAGCCAGGTGTTTGTGCCAACTGTGGAAAAAGTAGTCATTGAGTATGCATAGAAAACCCTTATTGCATACATTGTGGGGAAGCACACCCAGCTACATCTAAAAGCTGTATTAAGTTTATTTTTGAAAAAGAAATTCAGGCCATTAGGACCATGGAAAGGGTTACTTTTAAAGAGGCTCGTAAAAGAGCTCTTGAAAAGCAGATAAGACCTGGGCAACCTTTTTCAATGGTTCTGAAGAAAAACTTGCCAAACCACACACGAAAATTATATCTCTACTTCTAAGATAAAGAAACAAATGAAAGTGGTTAAAGAGGTTGAAAGTCCCATCGAAAATCTATATCCAGAAATTGTAGAAAAATCAAAACAGATAACTTAAAGATCCGAAAATTATTCGAAAGCCAACTACTCAGATTGTAAACAATAGTACAAACCTCTCACAGGCCATGTCCTTGCCTGATCTGATGGAGCTTCCACTTGAAACCAATTTACCTGGTGAACCTGTAGTGGGGAAGGTGCAAAAACCTGACAGATCACAACCTTTTAATTGAAAAAGAGAGAGACCTCCATCTCTCTCGCCACCTACCATAAGAAACATTAAAGTTACGACTTCAAATAAATATGATATCTTGTCTGCTGATGTTTCTGATCAACTACAAGGTAAATTGAACCAATCAGAAATTCAAGTTGAGGTCCACCATCCTCCTCAACAATTAAATCAAAAGGACACAAAGAAAAAGAAGAACACAAAACCCACTATATCAAGATCCTCTCTAGAGAAACCTCCGGGAAATATTGTTAGATCAAATATTGCTAATGGGAAGACTTCATCCAAGGTGTCTTACAAAAAATAAACCATAGTTTTTCCTCCATTCTGCAATGGAATTGTCAGGATTTAAGGGCGAAATATGAAGAACTTAAGCTTCTCATACGTGAGTACTCCCCTATAACTGTATGTATACAGGAGAGCAACTTGATGCTAATACTCCTTGTCCTCGGGAGTATGTTAGCTATAGGACACCATATGATCAACGAGCAGGGAGCCATGGGGGAAGTCTTATATACGTTCGTCGAGATGTTCCCCAAATATCTTTGTCTATCTCTACCCCTCTGCAGGCAGTGGTTGTACAGATTGATATAGGGAGAAAATACACAATCTATTCTTTTTACTTGCTTCCAAATGATAACATCTCATATGATAGTATAGTAGAGGTGATTAAACAACTCCCACAACCTTTTCTCTTACTAGGAGATGTTAATAGTAGACATGCTTTAGGGGGTGATGTTTTGGCAAGCGCGAGGGGTAATATTATATCATCAATCTTCGAGAATGAAGATGTCGGGCTCCTTAATACAGGAGAGCCCACACATTTTCTTGTTCAGACAGGTACCTTGTCCTGCATTGACCTATCAGTTGCAAGCTCTAACTGTCTTCTCGATTTTAATTGGAGAATATTGGATGATTGGCATACTAGTGATCATGCACTAATTATTATAAACACCAACAATGGTCTACCTTTACAGAGATCGCCTCGATGGAATCTTGATAAGGTGGACTGGGATGGATTTTGGGAGTTAAGTGAAATTGAAGGAAATGCAGAACAATTTGAAAGTGTTGATGATGCCATAGACTTACTTAATGGAACTCTTCACACAGCAGGAGTGAATTCAATTCCCAAAACAACAGGGATATTCAGACGACGACCAGTCCCCTGGTGGTCATCAGAACTAACTGCCCTGCACAGCGCCACAAGAAAGTTTTTAACTCGATTGCGCATGCATTGTACTGAGGAGAATTGAGTCATATACAAGAAATGTAGAGCACAGTTCCATCGTGCCATGAAAGAAGTTAGGCGCCAGTCTTGGATGTCATTTGTTTCCTCCATTAACAGTAGAACACCAACATCATCTGTGTGGAGGAAAGTAAAAAAGATAGCAGGCAAATTCACCCCAAACCCACCACCAGTGTTAAAGGTGAATGGCCAGTATATGACTAGAGCAACCAAAGTTAGCAATGCCCTGGCTGACCATTTTTCAAATGTATCGTGCAAGTGTGAAGCAGCTCCTGGTCACCAGTATAGAAGCATTGAAGAAAAGAAAGTTTTAAACTTCGCAACAAGAAAGCAAGAGTCTTACAATCCTCCTTTTACTGAAAGAGAATTTGATTCTGCCCTTGCTATGTGTAACGATACAGCCCCTGGACCCGATGGAATTCCATATGCAATGATTAAACACGTGTCTTTTAATACAAAGTTATTTATTTTAAGCATTTTTAATAGAATATGGCATGATAATAGTTATCCAAGTGGTTAGGAACTAGCCTTTTTAAAACCTGGTAAGGACAAGTTTTTAGTAGAAAATTATAGGCCAATTGCATTAACATCTTGTTTGTGCAAAATCATGGAGAATATGGTCAATGTAAGACTGATGTGGTACCTTGAAAACAAGGGTATTTTATCACCCATTCAATGTGGTTTCAGAAAATGCACTCAACAACTGATGTGCTGATACGACTTGAGTCTTCCATTTGTGAAGCGTTCTCTTCCAAACAGCACCATGTGACAGTATTTTTTTTATCTTGAAAAGGCATATGATACCACATGGAGATACGGTATACTTAAAAGAATCCATGAGTTTGAGTTAAGAGGAGAGCTACCACTATTTATTCAGTCATTTCTTTCACATAGAGTTTTCCAAGTGAGAGTTGGGGAAGTTCTATCAGAGAGTAAATACCAGGAAGAAGAAGTTCCTCATGGGAGTGTGCTGAGTGTAACCCTTTTTGCACTAGCAATTAATGGAATATCCTCAGTCATTCCCTGGGATGTTCTCGCAACATTATTTGTGGATGATCTCTCCATATCATTTGCTGGAGCTGTAATGGCAATGGTTGAGAGGAAAATACAACTCTATTGATAAAATTATCAGTGGGCCGATATGAATAGATTCAAGTTCTCGACAAGTAAAACTACAATTGTCCATTTTTGTCGTATACATCCAGACACAGATATATACATCAAAGGTTAACGGATCCCATGTGCAAGTGAAGCTAAGTTTTTAGGGTTGATATTTGATTGTAGACTTACATGGGTTTCTCTCTTAAAAGCATTAAAAGCTAAATGTCTTGAAGCTATGAATCTTTTAAAAGTATTGTCCCATACATCAAGGGAGGGGGGCCAGACCGCAATATTATTTTAAAATTATACAAGGCCTTGATTTTTTCCAAAATTAGTTATGGATGCAAAATATACTCCTCAGCCACCCCAAGCCGGTTAAAAATATTAGATTCTATACATCATGCTAGTATTAGATTGTCCAAAGGAGCCTTTAGAACCTCACCTATCACAAGTCTCTTTGTTGATGCTGGGGAGTTGCCTCTGGACCTTTACCGAATGTCCTCTATTATTTGGTATTGGTTTAGATTGCAAAGACTCCCTAATTCTTTCCCCCCTTCAGACTGCTAGCCTTGTAAGGCACTCAACATACTTTGAGTTGCACCCAAAATCTTCTCAACCTTTTGGGTTTCGGGTGAAATAATTATTAAACAATCTGGATATAATTAGAATTAAGGTGCTTCCATTCAAGGTATCATCAACGCCTCCGTGGAAATTACCTGACGTATCTTTTTGTAAATACTTTATCGGAGTTAAGAAGCATATGACTGACTTAGAATCCAGGTCTCTTTTTATGGAACATGTTGCAGAACATAGGGGATCGACTTTTATATAAACTGATGGCTCCAAATCTGATGCTGGCGTTGGATTTGGAGTACATAGTAATGATTTTAATTGTATAGGTGCACTTCCTTTAACAGCTTCCATATTTACTGTCGAACTGTATGGCATACCAACCGCTATTGAGAAAATAGCTTTGCAAAAGGAGGGTAATTTTACAATTTTTAGTGATGCAAGGAGTGTTCTTCAAGCTTTAGAAGTTTTTAATTCTAGTAACCCTCTAGTTTTAAAGATTTTAGAATGGCTTTACTGTATATTATTTGACGGAGAGGTATAACAGTTCGTTTTTGTTGGGTTCCAGCACATGTAGGTGTGACTGGGAATGAGAAGGCAGATTTACTGGTGAAGAATGCTGCATCCGAGTTGCTACCAAGGAGGTATCCCATTCCTCGAAATGATTTCCTACCTTACATCAAGAAATTGGTTTGTAATAAATGGCAAAAGCACTGGGATAGTCTAGATGGCAATAAGATGAGGGAAGTAACAAATATCCTATTACCTTGGAGGTATAACATGATATCCCGAAAATGGGAGACGACTCTTTGTCGTCTCCGTATTGGTCACACACGGTTGACACATGAGTTTCTGCTGAAAGGCCAACACCAACCGTATTGCAAGGACTGTTTAGTACCTTTAGCAGTGAGGCATTTGCTGACTGAATGCCCTAATTATAATAACTTGAGAAATAGATATCTGTTTGAGGCTCGAGGTGAGGATGGCAGGTTCATCCTTGCCAAGATTCTTGGACATGATGTGTCCTACTATGCGAGCGGAATTTTTAGATTTATTTCAGAAGCAGTTCTTCTGAAAACTATTTAACTATTATAATGACTTAACTTTTATGGTTTTAATTGAATTATCTTTTATTTTTCATATATAATAAATGCTATTTGTGTCAATGACCTTAGATGTGAGGATGCCAGAAAACTTTCAATCAGTCAATCAATCAATCGGAGGAGAAGGAATCTCCTTGTAGTGTGGGTCGGGAGTGGTCGCCCTCTCAGTGGGTGAGGTTTGGTAGGCGGAAGAAGATGCCTAAAAGGGATTCTTACCCTACGGGGTTAGCCTCGAAGGGGAAGAAGTCCCGTCTTCTTTCTCCTCCGTCTCGATCTTCCCATCCTGACTCTACTCGACCGGCTTCCTCTGGGTAACGGTCGAGTACAAGTGGCGCCCTGGTAATGCTGGGACAACCTCGTTCGGGGTCTCCTCCCATTGTCTCCCCTAGAGAGGCAGTGAGGGAGCCCTCCGCGGTAGAGTCCCTCTCAGATGACGGTTTTCATCTGCTGTGGCTCTCCTTGGGGTTGACTGGTTCCCCTTCAAAGGAGGAGCTACAGGAAGTCTTGTGTTTAGGTATGCGCCCGAACTCAAGCACTAAGTCCTCTTCTTCTGCTCTCCCCGATGTTCCACCTGCTTCAGCGGGAGGACTAGAGCAGTTGAGGACAAGTACTCCTCCGAGTGACTTGGCCAGAGATGGTCAGGTCTCAGGATCAAGCGTTGTTCAGAGTGTTAATCCTCTTTCCAGTCTTGTGCTATGGGAGGAGAAACAACTTGGACAACCGGAAGGCTCGCCTTCCAGTGTTGCGCAGTCTGACCTTCCGAGTAAAGACAAAGCGACACAACCTTCTGAGCGCCATCTCCCTTGTGCGCGAGGCGATGCACATTTAAAAGGTGGAGTCCGTCGATCTTCTCTTATACGAGGAGAGATCTTCTCCGACCCTTTCCCCCAGATGCTGAAGCCTTGTTGAGGAAGGGGGGCTTAGGGATTAGCAGCTGGGCTCTAATGAACAGTGGGAACTACTTTCACACTAGACCTCGGTGCCCAACTATTGATCCAACTAAATCAGTCGGCACTTTCTCTTTTCCTTTTGGTTATTTCTTTTATTCTCCCATCTCTTCCTTTTGGGCTTGAACTTGTTGATGATTTTGGCTTGTTTGATTATGCTTTGGCTGATGCTTTGGATTTAATACAGTGTGGGATGGATGGCATTTCATCTCAACCTGTACCAATTTAGATGCCATCACCCTCTGGCAGACCCCATTGGGTGCATACCAAGTCTGTTAAGAGTCGGGCTCCAGTGATCCTGTTGTAAGTCACCCATATTTGCGGGTAATGGGTGACGCCAGGCATTGGAGTCGCTGGTGGGAGGGGCTAACTACCCCCCCCTGACCAATGTACGCCCACCTAAAGAGAGGCAGCCCCTCTCTAATAGAGGACTGGTCCCCGCTGAAGCCTCTTCTCGTGTTGGGCCACATGGGATAGGAGGACTGATATCCTCCGATAAGAGGTGGATAACCCGGCTTGCTCTTTCCAAAAAACCAAACCCCCTCTGTTGAAGACCTGGAAAATACAAACATGGACCTCGGTACAGACAGCTCCAACTAGGATTCTAATATTGTTACATTAGAACCTTAGTCACGTCATGTGAATAATGATAAGAAAACACTAGAGAAGAAGAGAGAGAGAGTGAGAAATGAAGACAGTAGAGAAAGATATGGAAAAGTATAAATATTACCTGGTCATCATGAAGTTGTGAATTATGAGAAATGTTTTACTTTAGAATTTGAAAAAGGAAGACTTGAACATGTAAAGGTTTTTAAAGCTAACAGGGAAATAGTTGCTATATGTGGAGGGCAGCCAAAAATTCTTCTCCAGGGAAATGGAAGCCTCTTGATAGAGACAATGCAAGGCGAAAGATTGAAAACATTCGCAATATTGGATGGTCATAGTATCAAATGCGTTTCGCACCCCACTTTCAACCAGAGTAGAGGTGTGATATATGCTCCAGAATTGCTGGACTGAGGAAAAAGAAATTGAGGATGAACTGAGGAGTCAAGGAGTAGTAAAAGTAGTCAGATTGAGAAAGAGAGTTGGAGAACAACATATTCCTCTAGCTACTTTGATTATAACATTTGATCAATGCAGATTACAAAATGTTATTAAAGCTGGTTGGCTATCTTTGAAGGTGAAACCTTATATCCCTTCACCATTGCGATGTTATCATTGCCAAATGTCTGGCCATTTAAGCCAGAAATGCAAGGAAAAACTAAATAATAAGCCAGATGTTTGTGCCAACTGTGGAAAAAATAGTCGTAGAGTATGCTTAGAAAATCCAAATTGCATACATTGTGGGGAAGCACACCCAGCTACATCTTGAAGCTGTGTTATGTGTATTTTTGAAAAAGAAATTCAGGCCATTAGGACCATGGGAAGGGTTACTCTTAAAGAGGCTCGTAAATTTTCAATGGTTCTGAAGAAAAACTTGCCAAAGCACACGGACGAAAATTATATTCCCACTTCTAATTTAAATAAACATATGAAAGTAGTTAAAGAGGTTGAAAGTCCCATTGAAAATCTATATCCAGAAATTGTAGAAAAATCAAAACAGATACTTAAAGATCTGAAAGGTATTCAAAAACCATCTACTCCCATTCTAAACAATAGCACAAACCACTCTCAGGCTGTGTCCTTGCCTGATCAGATGGAGGTTCCACTTGAAAGAAATTTACCTGGTGAATCTGTAGTGGGGAAGGTGCAAAAACCTGACAGATCAGAACCTTTTAATCGAAAAAGAGAGAGACCTCCATCTCTCTTGCCTCCTACCATAAGAAACATTAAAGTCACGACTTCAAATAAATATGTCTTGTCTGCTGATGTTTCTGATCAACTGGAAGGTGAATTGAACAAATCAGAAATTCAAGTTGAGGTCCACCATCCTCCTCAACAAAGATCAAAAGGATACAAAGAAAAAGATGAACACAAAACCCACTATATCAAGATCCTCTCTAGAGATACCACCGGGAAATATTGTTAGATCAAATATTGCCAATGGGAAGAATTCATCTAAGGTGTCTTCCAAAAAATAAACCATAGTTTTTTTCCTACATTCTGCAATGAAATATGAAGAACTTAGGCTCCTCGTACGTGAGCACTTCCCTATAACTGTATGTCTACAGGAGAGCAAGCTCGATGCTAATACTCCTTGTCCTCGAGAGTATCTTAGCTATAGGACACCATATGATCAATGAGCAGGGAGCCATGGGGGAAGTCTTATATACGTTCGTCGAGATATTCCACAAATATCTTTGTCTATCTGTACCCCTCTGCAGGCAGTGGCTGTACAGATTGATATAGGGAGAAAATACACAATCTGTTCTCTTTACTTGCCTCCAAATTATAACATCTCATATGATGATATAGTAGAGGTGATTAAACAACTCCCACAGCCTTTATTCATACTAGGAGATGTTAATAGTAGACATCCTTTATGGGGTGATGTTTTGGCAAACACAAGGGGTAATATTATATCATCTATTTTGGAAAATGAAGATGTAGGACTCCTTAATACAGGAGAGCCTACACACTTTCATGTTATAACATCTCATATGATTATATAGTAGAGGTGATTAAACAACTCCCACAGCCTTATTCATACTAGGAGATGTTAATAGTAGACATCCTTTATGGGGTGATGTTTTGGCAAACACAAGGGGTAATATTATATAATTTATTTTGGAAAATGAAGATGTAGGACTCCTTAATACAGGAGAGCCTACACACTTTCATGTTATAACATCTCATATGATTATATAGTAGAGGTGATTAAACAACTCCCACAGCCTTATTCATACTAGGAGATGTTAATAGTAGACATCCTTTATGGGGTGATGTTTTGGCAAACACAAGGGGTAATATTATATAATTTATTTTGGAAAATGAAGATGTAGGACTCCTTAATACAGGAGAGCCTACACACTTTCATGTTCAGACAGGTACCTTGTCCTGCATTGACCTATCAGTTGCAAGCTCTGTCTTCTCGATTTTAATTGGAGAACATTAGACGATTGGCATACTAGTGAACATGCACCAATCATTATAAACACCAACAATGGTCTACCTTTACAGAGATCGCCTCGATGGAATCTTGATAAGGCGGACTGGGATAGATTTTGGGAGCTAAGTGAAATTGAAGGAAATGCAGCAAAGTTTGAATGTGTTGATGATGCCATAGACTTACTTAATGGAACTCTTCACACAACAGGAGTCAATTCCATTCCCAGAACAACAGGGATATTCAGACGACGACTTGTCCCCTGGTGGTCATCAGAACTAACTGCCCTGCACAGAGCCACAAGAAAGTCTTTAACTTGATTGCGCATGCACCGTACTGAGGAAAATTTAGTCGTATACCAGAAATGTAGAGCACAGTTCTGTCGTGCCATGAAAGAAGCTAGGCGCTAGTCTTGGATGTCAATTGTTTCCTCCATTAATAGTAGAACACCAACATCATCTGTGTGGAGGAAAGTCAAAAAGATAGCAGGCAAATTTAACCCCAACCCACCACCAGTGTTAAGAGTAAATGGCCAGTATATGACTGGAGCAACCGAAGTTAGCAATGCCCTGGCTGACCATTTTACAAATGTATCGTGCAAGTGTGAAGCAGCTCCTGGTCACCAGTATAGGAGCATTGAAGAAAAGAAAGTTTTAAATTTTGCAATAAGAAAGCAAGAGTCATACAATTCTCCTTTTACTGAAAGAGAATATGATTCTGCACTTGCTACATGTAAAGATACAGCCCCTGGACCCGATGGAATTCCATACGCAATGAATAAATACGTACAATTTAATACAAAGTTATTTATTTTAAGCATTTTTAATAGAATATGGCATGATCATAGTTATCCAAGTGTTTGGGAACTAGCCATTATCTTAGTCTTTTTAAAACTCGGTAAGGACAAGTTTTTAGCAGCAAATTACAATATAGGTCAATTGCATTGACATCTTGTTTATGCAAAATCATGGAGAAGGTGGTCGATGTAAGACTGATGTGGTACCTTGAAAAGAAGGGTATTTTATCACCCATTCAATGTGGATTCAGAAAATGCACTCTACGACTAATGTGCTGATGCGACTTGAGTCTTCCATTTGTGAAGCCTTTGCATCCAAACAGCACTATTTGACAGTCTTTTTTTACCTTGAAAAGGCATATGATACCACATGGAGATATGGTATACTTAAAAGAATCCATGAGTTTGGATTAAGAGGAGAGCTACCACTATTTATTCAGTCATTTCTTTCACATAGAGTTTTCCAAGTGAGAGTTGGGTAAACTTTATCAGAGAGTAAATGCCAGGAAGAAGGAGTTCGTCAGGGTAGTGTGCAGAGTGTAACCCTTTTTGCACTAGCAATTAATGGAATATCCTCAGTCATTCCCCAGGATGTTCTCATAACATTATTTGTGGATGATCTCTCCATATCATTTGCAGGAGCTAGAATGGCAATGTTTGAGAGAAAAATACAACTCTCTATTGATAAAATTATCCAGTGGGCCGATATGAATGGATTTAATTTCTCGACAAGTAAAACTACAATAGTCCATTTCTGTTGTATCCGGGGAATACATTCAGACCCAGATATATACATCAAAGGTTAACGGATCCCATGTGCAAATGAAGCTAAATGTTTACGGTTGATATTTGATTGTAGGGTTACGTGGGTTTCTCACTTAAAAGCTAAATGTCTTGAGGCTCTGAATCTTTTAAAAGTATTGTCCCATATATCATGGGGGGCAGACCGCAATAGCATTTTGAAATTATACAAGGCCTTGATTTTTTCCAAAATTAGTTATGGATGTGAAATATACTCCTCAGCCATCCCAAGCCAATTAGAAATATTAGATTCTATACAATATGCTGGTATTAGATTTCCACAGGGGCCTTTAGAACCTCACCTATCACAAGTATCCTTGTTGATGCTGGGGAGCTGCCTCTAGACCTTTACCGAATGTCCTCTATTATTCGTTATTGGTTTAGATTGCAAAAACTCCCTAATTCCTTAGCCTTTCAGACTGCAAGCCTTGTAGGGCACTCATCATACTTTGAGTTGCACCCGAAATCTCCTCAACCTTTTGGGTTTCGGGTGAAACAATTATCAAACAATCTGGATATAATTAGAATTAAGGTGCTTCCATTCAAGGTATCATCAACGCCTCCATGGAAATTATCTGACGTATCTTTTTGTAAATACTTTATTGGAGTTAAGAAGAATATGACCGACTTAGAATCCAGGTCTCTTTTTATGGAACATGTTGCAGAACATAGGGGATCGACTTTAATATATACTGATGGCTCCAAATCTGATGCTGGCGTTGGATTTGGAGTATATAGTAATGATTTTAATTGTAGAGGTGCACTTCCTCTAACAGCTTCCATATTTACTGCCACAACTGTATGGCATACTAACCGCTATTGAGAAAATAGCTTTGGAAAAGGAGGGTAATTTTACAATTTTTAGTGATGCAAGGAGTGTTCGTCAAGCTTTAGAAGTTTTTAATTCTAGTAACCTCCTAGTTTTAAAGGTTTTAGAATGGGTTTTTATTATTGGACGGAGAGGTATAACAGTTCGATTTTGTTGGGTTCCAGCACATGTAGGTGTGTCTGGGAATAAGAAGGCAGATTTACTGGCGAAGAATGCGGCATCCGAGATGCTACCAAGGAGGAATCCCATTCCCTGTAATGATTTTCTACCTTACATCAAGAAATTGGTTTGTAATAAATGGCAAAAGCACTGGGATAGTCTAGATGGCAATAAGATGAGGGAAGTAACAAATATCCTATTACCTTGGAGGTATAACATGATATCCCGAAAATGGGAGACGACTCTTTGTCGTCTCCGTATTGGTCACACACGGTTGACACATGAGTTTCTGCTGAAAGGCCAACACCAACCGTATTGCAAGGACTGTTTAGTACTTTAGCAGTGAGGCATTTGTTGACTGAATGCCCTAATTATAATAACTTGAGAAATAGATATCTGTTTGAGGCTCGGGGTGAGGATGGCAGGTTCATCCTTGCCAAGATTCTTGGACATGATGTGTCCTACTATGCGAGCAGCATTTTTAGATTTATTTCAGAAGCAGGTCTTCTGAAAACTATTTAACTATTTCTGGGCTCAATCCCTGTGCCGCGCAGTGAAATGCTCCTTATGCACCATTTCAAAGGAATATAACTGCTAATATTACCAGAGAAAAAATGTAAAGGAATGCTAGGTTGAACTAGCTCGCTCACCTAATGGTGTCGGTATAGACTGGGGCGAAATACCAGAGGTCTCGTACCATTTAGATTTCTCCTCTTCGAAATCCCCCAATAGTGAGGTGCCGTTCAACCTCCCCTGCCTCGCAGACCAGTACTACTAACTCAACCCACGCTTGCCCATCACTCCTTTCAAGCACCTGTTTGATTTAAGTCCAAGTTTTTTATTTCGTGTGTTTCATTGGATTTATCATCAACTTTCTCTCGATGGCCGATTCCCAAGATACCCCATCGAAGTTAAGTACCTTATCCATGAGTTTATAACGAGATTGGGCAGTGTCATCTTTGTTTTTATTATTTAGAAGTGTTTATATATGAGCGGCGTCCCCGTTCTTTCTTTCGCCTCTGCCCTTTGTCTCGTTAGTTCGTCCGTCTTTTATATTCGTTCGATCCTTTAGGAGTTTTTTCCTTATATTCATTTAGTACACCGACTTTATGCTTTCATATAGCAATATTCATTTAGTACACCGTCTTTATGCTTTCATATAGCATTTATTTTATGTTATCCTATGATATCGGTGTTAGCGTTTCATCAGGAGTAGGTTATGTTGGTATGCCTGCATTCGTGCATGTTGGTGGATAGCGTCAACATTGAGATTGTTTCGCTAGTTCTAGGAGCTTTAATTTCGACCATCTCACTTATTATTAGTAAAACCTTTTGTTTTATTACGCTCCACCTAGTTTTACGTTTGGTTCGAGTGGGACTCTCGCGTATTTTGTTGTTTTTACTGTTCGATCTACCGCTTCAGTAACTAGGTTGGTACCCCTGCTTTCCATCTGCTGATGGCGTCATGCTTCCTCCCCTACCACTCGCCCGAGTCCCTCTCTCGCCATATTTTTTTCTGCATGCCTAACCTTACTTACGTGATTTCGCTTTTAATTCATTAATTATTTTTATGTATTTGTGCATTGATATTATATTTATTGCTTACTCCGTTATGATCATATTTTTGGGATTTTCATGTCATGATTAGGGGATCTCCAGTTGGTAGCCCTGTCTACCACTGCGCACTGGCGATTTCCCTGTACCATTACACCCCCCCCCAACAAGTTGGGGAGGTTATTCCATCCCCCCCCCCCTTCAGTGTACACCCTTCCTCTCACTCGATGGTTGTTGGTTATGATTTACGGGTCAAGTATGCTTGTACCTCAGTCTTCCATCAACGTTCCGACATATTGAGGACTGAGTATACCAACGGGGTATGACTTAGTCTCATTCATTCATACCGGGCGGTTTCGTCTCCCCCCTCCCGTCGCCATCGGTCGGGGAGGGGGAAGGCCGGGACCACCGGGGACTATCACACGTGATTAGTCGGTATATCTGCACCTTGGTGTAACCTTGCTTTTAATTACGGTTGTTAGAATGAGCACTTATATTAGGAGTGTCCTCCCCTACGGTACCTCATGCTATTATCGTCCGTATAGGACTTATTATATCCCATATCATTATTTTATATTCTACATGAATCATTACCTTTGTCCCGGTACCTCAGGTAAGGTAGGGGGGGGTTCCACTGGCTCCCCCCGCGCTCTCCCGTTGTACCCTCCCGTCATCAGACATCGGAGCCGCCGAGCTCTTAACTACATGATCGGTTGACACTGACACGGTTTTGATTAATATCCTCCCTCCGGGAGCCCTATTCATTACAGACATTAGTTTTTGATCATAATTGGCGTTTTCTATTTATGTACTCTAAGGATGTATCTTGGGTACTTTAAGTTTACTTTAAGTTACTTTAAGTTTACTTTAAGTTTACTTACCAACCCTGTTCCCCGGCCACGGGGGCCCCGGAACTAGTTATGATTATATATTAATCACTGTTTTTGCATCCTTTTTCATACCCGGCTCTGCCGGATTGCTATTGGAATAGTCTCAGTTCTCTGCATGTTTAGTCTAAGGCTATACATTTATTTTATTAACTGGCGGGTCCCGGACCCTCCGGGACCCCTTATAGAGAAACTAGTAGATGCTCATGGACTATTCCTTTTACAGGTGGTCCGTTGCCGGATGACAGCCTGCGCGGCCGTCCTTCACCAGCCTTGCGGCCATGCTGTCTGTCGGTCCCACGCGGACTGTGGGATCCAGATGGACGATATTGTGGTATGGCACCCTGACAACTGCCTTATCTGTTATGACCTTATCTCCACCCTCGCTTCAGATTCGGTGAGCCTCTTTCAGTCATTTTTGTATTTACTTCCCTTCACTGGGCGACATCAATATGATAGATAATCATTGACTTCTGTTATGAATCTTCGGGTTCATTTATCATTTTGTCCTCGGGTTTGCTAACCTTATCCCCGTTCTTTCAGAGTTCCCAGGCGGTTAAAACTTCAGCAAGAGCCACTTTGAAATTGTGGGTAGGCGGCTTCGCCCGTAACGTAAAGGCCAGGAAGCCCTACGTCCTCTCAGAAGATTATTGTAGACTTATCTACCCGAACGCAAAATCTTCGGCAGCAGTGCCTAGGCAAGTGGCGGCTCCTATAATTGCTGACATTGCGGAAATCGTAGAACTCAATCTCGTCCAGGATACAGACATCCCTGACGACCCGGACCCCATTGAAGACAATGTTACGGCTCTGACCTTAGACATAGAGCCCATGGTTTTTGACGAACCTGACACAGGTAAGGTTGTAAGTGAGGCAGGTGGGTCTGGCGCTAAGACCTCTCTTCTTAGCCCCTCTTTTTCTCCAACTTCTAATAATTTTTCCTTTCTTGGTTTTGAAGGGAACCACGAATCCTCCCCAAGATCGCTCTCGGTTCCTGCCAAGGTCAAATCTCAGAAAAGACCTTTAGTGAGGACTCGTCAGAATCCTACACTACCTGGATCATCGAAACCCAAGAAGGCTCCCCTCCCCGGAGCTCCTAGTGACTCGACTAGCACTGCCCCTATGTCTCAGGACCCGGGAGTGCAGTCATCCCCCTTAATTACCACAACCAACCTCGACCCGGAGGCCCTCACGAATATGTTGTCGAGGGTCGTTACAGAGCAGATTAGTTCTATACTTTCTGCCGTCACCAGAAGACTAGATACCCTGGAAAGTGGACTGCCTCAACAACAGCAGTTCCTCATCCCGGACGCCTCAAAACTTCCACCCTTCACGAAGAACAACCCGTGGAAAATGGCGCTCCACTGTCCTTTCACGGACGGAATGTTGACCATCGAGGGTTTTGGGACCAGGCCCATTGAAGATTTTGAGTTCTTCCCTCCCGGTCTTCAATTTCCTTTCCCCGGCTTACGGAAGAGGCTCTTGTCCGACTAGATAAGGTCCCTAAAGAGACCGTTATCTTTCCGAAGGAACAGGCTCAGTCTGTTTGGGTTCGAACCTTAAATGAGTGGGGTTGTACAAACACCATGCTGACCCCCCACAAGAGTACTTACACCATGTTTCTTGTGGACGAACAGACCCCCACTCCTTGCGTCACCAAAATGGTTGAATTAGCCCTTCAGGCAGTGACCGAAGATAAGCCTTTGCCACAACTCCGGGAGACAGATCCTACATCTCTGCTGTTCCCATCAGATAATGAATGTTGGCTTAACATTCAATCGACATTCACTTCTGGTAAGCTATCCGCGGACTGTGCATCGACGCAATTCAGTGAACGCCTCCCAAGACTACCTGAAACCTTAATCCGACTCGAGTTCGAGTCCCGGTCTAGGTTTAGCCGGAGCCTCAACATCTCGACTATGGCGGAGATGTTTTCTCTTACTTATGACGAGGAACACTCTTTTAAAGTTATGACTAAAGCCACCCTGCAATCTTTGTTAGCAGACTGCTACGACTTCTTGGTGACCAAAAGACGTTGCCGTAAGCATGTCTTATCTGAAGCCACTATCCGCCATGAGCCAAATAAGCTCATTAAAGCCTCTGCTTGGGGTCCGGACCTTTTCCCGGAGGACATGGTCAACTCGGTATTGAGCGAAGCTGCCAGAGTGAACCAGAGCCTCAAAGTCCGTTGGGGTCTCACTCCCAAACGGAAGTTCGAACAATCGAGCATTCACTCCCGGGGCAGAAAAAGGCTACGCCCTTATAGCTCTACCCAATTCCGCCACCTATTCAAGTAGTCCAGTCGGCCCCGGTCTCTCAGGGCATCCAACCCTCCACCTCCAAGTCTCAGCCCAAGTGAAGTATGTCCTCGTCCCTGAAAACCAAGTGGCTTCGAACTCGTTTACCTCTCCTGTTTATAACCCGGTCTATGAGTCCCCGGTTTTCCTCCCAAGGATACCAACGAGGCAGGGGCCCCGGTTCGAGGGGTTCTTTTCAGAACAGAAGCAAAGGGAGATATTTCTCCCGTGGAAAAGGGTCACGTGGTGGCCGAGGCGGTAAAACCTCCAACTACTGACGGTCTTCAGGTAGGAGGGAGACTTTATGTGTTCCGGAGTCGCTGGAAATTCAGTCCTTGGGCCTTCAGCATAATCTCCAAGGGCCTGGGGTGGAGTTGGATAGAAGGGGCCTCCTCCACCGAACAGATTCCATCAACCCTCGACACCGGACCTACTTTTGTTTACCCAAGATCTTCTTCGCAAGAACGCGATCAAGGAAACGAAATATCTGAAGTTTCAAGGTCGCTTATTCAGCGTTCCGAAGAAAGACTCCGACAGCCGAAGGGTCATCCTCGATCTGTCTCGACTAAACTTGTCCATTCAATGCGACAGGTTTCACATGCTTACCGTCTCGCAGGTGCGAACCTTGCTTCCCCCGTGGGGCCGTCACCACCCTCCATCGATCTTACCGATGCTTACTATCACGTTCCAATAGCGAGACACTTCGCCCATTCCTAGGATTCAGATTGGACGACAAGGTTACACGTTCAAAGTGATGCCTTTCGGGCTCAACATCGCGCCCAGAATCTTCACGAAACTGGCGGAATCGGTCATTCAGGAACTCCGATCCCACGGAATCCAAGTCGTCGCATACCTGGACGATTGGCTAATCTGGTCAGACAACGTCGAGGATTGTCTCAAGGCAACAAACAAGGTGATCCAATATCTTCAGTTTCTGGGATTCCAGATAAACTTCGGAAAGTCTCGTCTGACTCCAAAGACCAAATTTCAGTGGCTGGGATTACGGTGGGGACCTACGTTCTCACACTCTATGTCTCCCCAGGTCCAAGAGGATAGAGATTGCGAAAAATACCAAACGCTTTCTCGGGAAAAGGTAACTTCCAGAAGAACCAGGAGAGGATTCTAGGGTCCCTACAATTCGCTTCAGTGACAGACCTCCTTCTGAAAGCGAAATTGAAAGACATCAACGAGTTTGGCGCTCCAGAGCGAACACCAACGTCGGGACAAGAAGACACGCCTTCCTCCCATTCTTCGGAAGAGGCTTCTCCCATGGACAACCGCCAAGAGCCTATCAAAATCGGTTCCGTTGCAGTACCCCCCTCCAAGGATAGTCATCCACACGGATGCCTCCCTATCAGGTTGGGGAGGCTACTCCCAACACAGGAAAGTTCAGGGCCTTTGGTCTACAATGTTCCAGCAATTTCACATAAACGTCCTGGAGGCCATGGCTGTCTTACTAACCTTGAAACGTCTTTCCCCGGCCAAGAACAACATCTGAGGATAGTCCTCGACAACGAAGTCATAGTCCGTTGTCTAAACAGAGGGGGCTCCAAGTCAGGTCCCATCAATCACGTGATGGTGGCAATCTTCTTCCTGGCGGCCTCAAACCAATGGCACCTATCCGCCGTTCAATCTGGCTGGAGTTCGGAACGTTGTGGCAGACGCACTCTCCAGGACGGTACCGTTGGAGTCAGAATGGTCACTAGATCGCAAATCCTTTCAATGGATCCTCTTCCAAGTGCCGGATCTCCAGGTAGACCTCTTCGCGACGGAATCCAACCACAAGCTGAAATGTATGTGGCCCCAACCTGGACCCTCGGGCTTACGCCACGGATGCCATGTCTCTCGACTGGAACGCCCTGGGAAAGGATTTACCTTTTCCCACCGGTGAACCTACTGATGAAAGTGACTGGACAAACTTCGAACCTTCAAGGTCAAGTAGCCCTGGTGGCCCCCAATTGGCCCAAGAGCAATTGGTTTCCTCTTTTACTGGAGCTGAATCTCCACCCTCACCAGATTCCCAACCCGACTTTGACCCAGATAGTACAAAACGTGCACTGTGTTCGCTTCCTCAAACATTCAGGACCACCCTAACTTTATGGACTTCATGAAGTTTGCGGCACACAAAGGGGCTAACATAGACCCCCAGAATACTTTATTTTAGAATCTGACAAGAGAGACTCCACTCTTCGTCAATATGACTCAGCGGTCAAAAAACTAGCTAAAGTTTTTGAAAGATTCCTAGTACTGACTTTATGACACTAAACCTAACGGTAACCTTTTTCAGAACCTTGTTGAGTCGGGCTTAGCAGCCAACACTATTACTACCATCAAGTCTGCCTTGAAGAAGATTTTTCTAATCGGCTTTAATATAGATCTAACAGATTCATTGCTAGCTTCGATCCCAAGAGCCCTGTGCCAGACTGAGACCATCTTCTCGTCCTAGCCCGATTCCTGGTTTCTCAATGATGTTCTTAAACTAGCGTCAGAAACCGTCAACGATTCATGTGAGTATATCCCTCTACTCAGGAAAACTCTCTTTCTCGTGAGTTTGGCATCTGGCGCCAGGATTTCGGAATTAGCTGCCTTATCAAGGGATCCAGGCCACATAGAGTTCCTTCCGTCAGGAGAGGCTCCCTCCTCTCCCCAGACAAGGTCTTCTTGGCCAAAAATGAAGATCCTCAGAATAGATGGTCCTCCTGAAAATCATCCCTCTCCTTCAGGATCCTTCCCTATGCCCGGTTACCACTCTAAAGTCCTTTCTATCAAGGACTTCCTATAAGACCTCGGGACCCTTGTTCATCAGGGAGCGGGGAGGGACTATAACTTTGAAAGGGATCAGACAACAGATCTTATATTTTATTAAACAGGCCAATCCAGAGTCTTTTTCCTCACGTCCACGACATTCGGGCGGTAGCGACCTCAATAAATTTTTTCCATCATATGAACTTTACAGATATCTCTAAATATACCGGATGGAAATCCCCTCAGTGTTCAAGCGGCACTATCTTAAACAATTAGAGGCCCTTCAACTCGCTACCGTAGCTGCAGGCAGCGTGGTATCCCCCGGACAAATTCCTTCTAACTAATCCCTGAATCCTATATCTTCCACCTTCTTCCTCTTACCTGCCTCACTTACTGTCCTACCTGAGTTCGGTTTGTTGTATCACACCCATGGGTGTTCGTAGTTCGTAACATTGCCATTTTATTATCATTGTTCAATTTATTCTTCCATACGAACTGTATTTCTTAGTGTTCAAGTGTATGTAATTTGTTCCAGTGTTTGACCTTAATTGGTTTTGTTTTAAGTTAATGTTCTTTTGTCTTCCCTTCCTGGGATATTATACCTTATCATGCTGATGTTATTAAAGACGTCCGTCTTCTACGTTAACTTTTGATTAAACCACTGTTTGTTATGTTGATTTTTATTCGTTCCCGTATAGTTCATAAAGTTTGGGTTCGTTTTCTCTGGTACTATTTCACTGCGCGGCACAGGGATTGAGCCCAGAAAAGGGATTTTGACGAAGGAAAAATCTATTTTCTGGGCGAGAGGACCTGTGCCGCCCAGTGAACCCACCCTATTTGCTCCCCCCCTGTTCAGACCCCAAACTTAAGGGTGCTGTAAGGAGTGATGGGCAAGCGTGGGTGAGTTAGTAGTACTGGTCTGCGAGGCAGGGGAGGTTGAACGGCACCTCACTATTGGGGGGATTTCGAAGAGGAGAAATCTAAATGGTACGAGACCTCTGGTATTTCGCCCCAGTCTATACCGACACCATTAGGTGAGCGAGCTAGTTCAACCTAGCATTCCTTTTACATTTTTTCTCTGGTAATATTAGCAGTTATATTCCTTTGAAATGGTGCATAAGGAGCATTTCACTGGGCGGGCACAGGTCCTCTCGCCCAGAAATAGATTTTTCCTTCGTCAAAATCCCTTTATAATGACCTCTTAACTTTATGGTTTTAATTGAATTATCTTTTATTTTTCATATGTTATAAATGCTATCGGCATCACTGACCTTAGATGTGAGGATGCCAGAAAACTTTCAATCAATCAATCCTCTAGAAGCTTAGTTGTATCAAACATAGGTATTCCATCTATCTTTTTGTTGGGTGCTTTCAGTTTTAATTTTAATTTAGCAATGAGGAGCTGGTGATCACTGCCAATATCTGCACCTCTACAGCTTCTTACATTTCTCAGAGTCCTCCTTCTCCTCTTTATTAATGGCAATGTAGTCTATTTGATTTTTGTAATTGCCTGATGGTGAAGTCCATGTATACTTGAGGATGTTTTTGTGTTGGAACAGAGTACCTCCAATGACAAAATTGTTTGCTGAACAGAAACTTATGAAATGTGCTCCATTTTCATTGCAACTTTGCCAAGGACCCTCGACACCCATCATTCTCTATCCCCTTGCTTTGATTTGAACTTTGCTAGTAACAATCTACTATTTACAGGTCTCCTCTCGGTTAATGCCTTTTCTGCTCTTGGTGTCATCATCATTCCTACCCCTTCTCTTCCAGCTCCATCTGATCTTCCTGAGTATAATATATATATTCCCTTGGTCTAAAGTTTCCTTACCAATCGCCTTGCAACATGTTTCACTTAGGGCCAAGATATCCAAACTATATTTCATAAATTCACTTTCCACTTGCTGTAACTTCCCAATCTGATTCATGGTTCTAACATTCCAATTACCTATTTCCAATTTTTCTTTAGTATTTATAAACCGGGGAGATTCTTTGCACCCTGCTATGCCTGGAAACTGGAGCCATTCTTTCCTCTTCTCTATTCATGACTGACTAAATCCATAGAGGATTCATTGGCTAGATACATCAAAGGATAGACAGTTCCCTTGTGATGCATAGTGCTTATCTAACTAAGGCAAGTGACCCCTGCCAGTCCATACTAATTCTAGTAAGATCAACCGCCAGGCATCATGAGTAGAAGCCGAAGAGACCGTTTGTCCATCGCCTTAGATCCATCCGTCACCCTGCTGCCAGTGACTTCATCGAAATTTATGGGGGGCATTTCCTCCACACCTAAAGCTCTCATTACTCCACCAAGTTGCTCATCCTCTTATACGAGCATTACCGTTGGCAAACATGGATTGCTAAGATATACTGCCTAGCATGGTCTATATAAATATGTATATATATAAAAATATATATATAAATACCTATATATATATAATATATATATATATATATATATATATATATATATATATATATATATTTATATATATATATATATATATATACAGTATATATAAATAGTATATATATATATATATATATATATATATATATATATATATATATATAAATATATATATATATATATATATATATATATATATATATATATATATATATATATATATATGTACTGTATATATATAATATATATATATATATATATATATATATATATATGTATGTATTATATATATATATATATATATATATATATATATATGCATATATATATATATATATATATATATAATATATATATATATATATATATATATATATATATATATATATATATATATATATATATATATATATATATATATATACATATATATGTATATATATGTAAACAGTATATGTAATATATACAGTATATGCAATATATATATATGTATATATATATATAACGGATTTTGAGCGAAGCGAAAAATCTATTTTTGGGTAAGATAGCCATGTCGTCCTGATGGAAGTTCCTTAAAGGCAGCTTCCTAGGGTATATTACAACTACGGCGATATTCCCAGAGAATTTACCTTCAGGTACCCAGAATTCTAACTCCTGGAGCGAGTATCCCTAAAAAGACCTTAGGGATATCGTAAATATCAGTGGACGTATTCTTGACACGCCTCATAGCAATCTATACCCCTAATAGAGTTAACACTTCGTAGGGGTCAAATGGCAAGAAAACGAAAGCGATAAGAAAGGGGGGAGCCGTTCATAAGGCATCTCTCCTCCCCGTTTCGAAAGCGTGCCCTGCGCCGCTCACGGCGCCATCTGTATTTCTTGTAGCGATACACGAGGTGCTACAGATACTGTATGTAGGGAGGGGTCCTACTATCCTTTTCACTCTTATTTATTTATTTATTTTTTTTTTTTTTTGAAAAGGAGCAGGGCGGGTCCATCAGGACGACATGGCTATCTTACCCAAAAATAGATTTTTCGCTTCGCTCAAAATCCGTTTTTTGGGCTCAAGCCATGTCGTCCTGATGGAAGTATACCAGAGCATTACTGTATCTGTGGATTCTCAATACGTGCCGTACTCCTCAAGAATGTTTCTTAGTCAACTCGACTGACAGACCTAAGATGTTACCGTTATACATCTTTTCACTAATCATAAGCCATGAAAGCGCTTCCTGCCCCCTACAGGGAGGAGTCCTACTAGACTCTAGAAACGAACGAAGAGTACATATACCTATGTATGAATCACTCGCCAGCCAGTACCATATAGTGGTCTCACTCTATATGAAGTAAAGCGAAGTCTTACGGGACTACAGTATCCAAAGGAAAAGTCCCGACCAGCACCCTGGTTGAAGTAAAATTAGACAAAAGGTTATATCTGCGTAGGATTAAACTTGCTGCTACCACCATCCTCAGAAAAGGGTGGAGTCCTTATTGCTAAGGAAAGTATAAACCAGTATAATCCAGGCTTGCATTAAGGAATAGGCTATTATAGATATCCCGATTAATATACATAGGCTAAATGCTCAAAAAACAATATGAAATCAAAAAATAGGTGAAGGAGACGCAAGGTTCCCGAGAACAAGTTTATGAGAAACAATAAATAGACATGGTCACCATAAATATGTACATATGCTAGATGGATGACCAACAATTTACACAAGTACTGTAGTGCATGGATGAATGATTATCTGAAAGAAAACATATGTGTCACTTACACATACCCCGGTATCAAACTTAACGTCCATGTTACTACTTGCTGACAATAGCGTTGACAAACGCTTGGCACACCTGTCTGTACTTGTGCTACCATCACCATAACGTTGGAACAGTCACTGTGGGCTCTGAGAGCCTTCACTACCAGTTATATCAACGCATATAACTAACCATTCACCCAAGAATCAAAGTCCCAAATGATTCCGCTGTTCCTCGCAGAGTTAAACAGCAGGGTTAACGACGCAACCAACTGCTACCACAGACCTCTTTAGCTGCTCCACTTGCTTAGCATAGTGGCGAAAGAATACCCTGGAAGACTTCCAGCCAGTGTATGAACGAAGGTGTTCAAAATCCATAAAGTTAAAGAAGTTTAAGGATGAAGCAACTTTCCTCGGATCATGACCTGCGGGTGAACTGTCAGGATCCGCTCTGCGAATAAAATATGTAATTTTCGCCCTACAGCTGATTTAAAGATAAATTCGGAGCCCCGATGTTTCTCCTCTGAATAGTTGGCCCCCATGGAAGTCTGAAGTTCTACGAAGGTAGACCTTAAGGCATTCTACGGGACATAGAGATGCATCTTCTTTCAGAGGGCAGATTCTCCAGGGACCCCACCTGTTGGTGGGCAACTCGTTCTAGCGAGAAACGTAGGGTCCGGAAACAGGTTCAGTTCTCCCCCATCCAGGAACTGAACTCGGCCCTCCTCTCTCGAGAGGGCCACAATCTCACTAACTCTGGCCCCAGAAGCAAGGGCAAAAAGGAAGATCACTTTTTGAGTCAGGTCCTTCAACGCACATTCCTCATTATCTAGTAATGAGGCAAAATGAAGGACTTTGTCTAACGACCACGAAATAGGCTTTGGAGGAGCTGATGGTCTAAGCCTAGCACAGGCCTTTGGGATCTTATTAAACATCTCGTTAGCGAGGTCTACCTGGAAGGCATATAGAATGGGTCTTGTTAGAGCTGACTTACATGTAGAAATTGTGTTTGCCGCCAGCCCCTGTCCGTGGAGGTGAATGAAGAAGGATAGGCAGAACTCCGTAGAGATCTCGTGCGGGTTCTTATCTTTGACAAAGGCTACCCATTTCTTCCACGCAGATTCGTACTGCCTCCTAGTAGACTTACACTTGTATTCTTCCAGGAAGTCGATGCTATCTTTCGAGATTCCGAACCGTTTCTTCACCGCTAGGGAGAGAAAATCATGAGCTGCAGGGTTCGGGTTTTCTGTAATGAAGCGAAGGACAGTCGACTTCTGGACTTGCTGGGACAGAACTGGGTCCGGGAGTGGTAGAAACCTCAGTCGTAGTTCCAGAGCTAGAGGGAACCATACACTGTTCGGCCACTTGTGGGCCACTATTGCTGCTACTCCCTTGAAGGATCTCAGTTTGTTGAGGACCCTCAACATCAGATTGTGAGGGGGAAACAGGTAGATCCTGGACCATCTGTTCCAATCGAGGGACATCGCATCTATTGCTTCTGCCGAGGGGTCCACGTATGGGGACACATATTTCGGCAGCTTCTTGTTGTCCTTCGTCGCGAAGAGGTCTATCTGCAGTTCTGGGACTTGTCTCAAGATGAAAGAGAATGATCCTGCGTCTAGGGACCATTCTGACTCTATCGGTGTAACCCTGGATAGAGCGTCCGCGGTCACATTCCGGACTCCTTGAAGGTGAACTGCTGACAGGTGCCACTTCTTCTTCTCCGCCAGTCGGAATATGGCTAACATTACCTGGTTGAGAGGTGGGGATCTCGATCCCCGCCGATTCAGACATTTCACAACCACCTCGCTGTCCAGTACCAACCTTACGTGGGATCGAGTGACGTGGGGATACTTTCTTCAGGGTAAGAAGTACTGCCATAGCTTCTAGAAAGTTTATGTGAAAGGTCCCAAATAGCTTGGACCAGATCCCTTGCACTTTTTTCCGATGGGAGTGACCCCCCCACCCTACCTTTGAGGCGTCTGTGTGGATTGTCACTGACGGGGGGGGTGGCTGAAGAGGTAGAGACCTCTTTAGACGACTGGCTTGAGACCACGGTCTGAGAAGAGAACGTAGTCGAAGTGGGACCGGTCTCTTCAAGTCCCTTCGCTCTTTCGATGCAAAGGTTCTCCATACTCCCGCTGCATCTTTTAACTGTGCTCTTAGCACTGGGTCTGTTACTGATGCAAACTGAAGAGAGCCCAAAACCCTCTCTTGTTCGCGTCTTGATATCCTCTCGGAACCTAGAAGTCTCCTGACAGACCCCGCTATTTCCTTCCTCTTTGACATCGGGATGGAAAGACGGTGTGACACTAGATCCCAGTGAATTCCCAACCACTGGAACCTCTGAGCTGGAGAAAGACGAGACTTCTTTCTGTTGATCATGAAGCCTAGATATTTCAGGAACTGAATCACTTGTAGGGAAGCTTGCAAGCATTCTGCTCTGGATGCTGCCCACACCAACCAATCGTCCAGGTAGGCTACTACCTGGAACCCTTTTAGGCGTAACTGTTTGAGAGCTGCGCTCGCAAGCTTCGTAAAGATCCTTGGGGGCTATGTTTAGTCCGAAGGGCATCGCCCCTGAAAGCGTAAAGTTTTTGTTGTAGCTTGAATCCTAGGTAGGGGGAGAGACGACGACTTATTGGAACGTGCCAATATGCGTCTGACAAATCGATGGAGACGGTATATGCCCTCTTGGGCAGTAAGGCCCTTATGTGTTGTAACGTTAACATCTTGAACTTGTGGTTCACTATGAACTTGTTGAGTGGTGACAAGTCCAGAATGACTCTGAGTTTCCCCGAGTCTTTCTTGGGAACACAAAACAGCCTCCCTTGGAACTTGATGGACTTTACCCTCCTGATCACCTTTTTCTCCAACAGATCTTGGATGTACTCCTCCAAAACGGGGGTGGAGTGTTGGAAAAATTGATCGCACTGGGGCGGAGTACTGTACCCAACTCCAACCCAGTCCATTTTTGAGAAAGGCTGTGGGCCCAGGGATCGAAGGTCCAGCGATCCCGGAAATATTGAAGTCTCCCACCTACCGGCGACACTTCACTTTGACTGCCCTGCAGTCTTGCCTCCCCTGGCCGCGACCACCTCTGAATCCTCGTCCCTAGAGGGGCGTCTTGATGACCCTCTAGCTGCTCCTCTGGGTCTTGCACGAAACGGTGGTCGACTGTCCCTCGAACACGGGATTGAATGCCGGGGAAGCTGATGACATGGCTTGGGGGAACCCATTGGAAGGTGGTCGGGGTCTGGGCTACCAGTTGTGGAACCGGAGGCAAAGCTGGCTGCTGCTGCTGTTGTCTTTGCGGTTTGAAGGACTTGGCTGGACGGGAGGAAAACCTTGACTTCTTCGCCTTTCCTTTCGGCTGAGGGCCCTCATCCGGAGAAGACTTCCTCTTAAGGGACAGGCCCCCACTTCAGGAGAAGATTGCGGTTCTCAGTGGCTGCCTTGTCCCACGATCTCTTTGACCACGTCCTTGGGAAAGAGATCTTTACCCCAGATGCTGGATGAAATTGGCCTCTTGGGTTCATGCCTCACTGTGGCCGAGGCAAACACAAACTCCCTACAGGCCCTCCTTGCTTTAACAAAGCAATAGAGGTCCTTGGTTACTGTGGCCAGATGGATTTTGGCCATAACCATGAACATCTCTGGCATCTTGGGGTCGCTAGCCATCGTCTCCATGTTGGTCTGGAGAGACATCGAGGCTGCCAGGCGCTCCTTTGTGTCCAATTCCCTCCGTAGAAGGAATTCCGACAACTTGGGAAGGTTTTCGCCGAACTGCTGACCTGCAATGTCGGCGTCCAGCTTCCCAACCGAGAAAGTAAGGTGCACCTCCTTCCAGTCCTTATTGTCCATTGGCAATGCCAACGATAGAGGTTTACATTCCTCCAAAGACGGACACGGCTTGCCAGCTTCAACCGCCTTCATGACGGCCGCAAACCCCTTTTGCATAAAGGGGAAGGCCCTAGCCGGGGAGGATACAAAGGAGGGGTGCTTCTTACTCAAGGCGGCAACTTTTGAGTTTGAGAACCCCCTCTCCTTTAAAGCAGCTGTTAAAGTGGCTTGAGCCTTGGAGTGATCCAGGATAATCACCTCCTTTGGTTCCGTCTCCTCCTTCGAAGCCGGCTCCTTCTTCAAACGGACATAGCAGTCCGGGTAGGCCCCTCTACTGGGCCAGAATTCCACCTCCTCAAGGGGAACTGAGCCCAGTTTCTCCGACATGACGATCTTCCCAATCGTCATCGGCATGTGCTCGGCATATCTCCACGGGTTGGCATCCGAGCACAGAGGAAGGTCCTTAACGTTGAGCTTCTTTGGAGGTCCACGTGATGCTGTGATCTTCTGCATCTGGAGCTCCAAAGTAGCGGCCTTCTGATTATTCTCCTCTGCATCTGTTGGATCATACCAACGATGGAAGAGAGAGCCTGTCCAAGCTCTGCTGGAAGAGCGGACGAGGTAGAGGGGATAGGTTCAGAGACCTGAACCGGCACGTCTGATGATACGGGAACCTCTTCCTCCACGGCAATAGGATCTCGATCCTCCTCCTCGCCCTCTGCGAGGAGATCCTGCTCCGCACGATCGGACAAGTCGGACATCTTGTCGTCCAACTGGATGTCCTGCATGGCGTCAGCGACATCCTCCTCCACTGGAATCTGGATCAGAGGGATCTCCGGCCGAGGCTGGGGAACAACAGCATCAGGGGAAGCCTTGGGAAAAAGGTATGCCCTCATCTTCTCGTTAGGAAGATAAGGTCCAGTGGTGTTTTTCTGAAAACCCCTTACCCATAAGCGAAGCCTCTCCCTCGCTGCATCTCTTGACTCCGCCGACCTAGGGGATTCAAAAGCCTCTGATAGCAGGTTAGTACATACAGCACATACCTGCGGATCCCAGTAACGATGGTCATCATTGGAGGCTGCACAAGCCGCGTGCCTCCTACACGAGGCATGTCCGCAAAAGTTCTTACTGCGGACATTGCAGAAGACACTATCACACTTCGGATGCTCCTCCTGTAAAAGAAGAAAAATTTCCATGAATATCAAGTGAATTTCAATTCACATGTAACAAATGAGTATTCAACAAGAATAAGGGAAAGACACCTACTTGTGAAACCCACACAAACACCTGTGGAAGCCCACCAGCCAAGTCACATAGTTAGTCTTTACTAGAATAACCAGAGAACATATTTCCAAAGGAAATTAGGTGTAGCTCACACCTAAGGTAAAATATTACCATTCCGGCCAGGGATAAAAGAATTATCTTTTATCCTTGTAAGGCGACACCAAGTGATTGTACCAGTAACACAAGTAAGATAGAAAAGACAGTGTTGTAACCTACTACATCATGAACTCCCTTGGTTGAATATACCACCAAGAGAGGACTGATACAGTACCTGAGGGTGGTGTGCCAGCCGGCTATTGCCGGTCAGCACCCCCCCCCCCCCCGTTTTTCGAAAGGTAGATCTCAAGTACACAACATCAGATCACCCTTATTGGGGAGAACTCCAGATCCCATGCCTGAACCGGCCGGCAGTGGTTGCCGGACCGCAGCTACCCGGTTTGCACTGCGTTGCCGCCCATCATTCTTAGTGGCCGGCTGACTGGGCAGTGTCGCAGGCCGGCCGGCAGCAGTAAACAAACCCTGCCGGCTGGCCCCCCACACTAGGCAGCGCTCGGTTGCCGGCCCCACTTGTAGTGGCCGGCAGATGAGCAAGAGACCGGCCGGCAAAGGTATACACCCAACGCCGACCGACAGCAAGAGAACTGGAGAACACCCCTCCCCACCGACGGCCGGCCTGTAGGCCGGCAGACGGCAAGGACAACACATACTAAGACAATAGAATGAGTGCCGGGTTAAGAGACTATGAGTCTCTGAGCCCGGCACCCGAAAGAGTGCCGAAAGGAAGGGGAGACACTAAGTCAAGCTTCCTAACCGCTGCATACTGAATCTACAGACGGCAGCGATGG
>NC_090726.1:103688041-103690541 GCF_036898095.1 Palaemon carinicauda
TATCGTTCATTATAAACAAAGATTAAAAGAATACTCAATTCAAATCAGAAAAGCAAATATGTTATAGAAGTTAAATAGCACTAAGATGACCTGCTTCTGATATAGATTTAAAAATGCCACAAGCATTGTACAACACAATATATATATATATATATATATATATATATTCAAATAAGCCATATATTACACTCCTAATATCTAAATTCTCTCAACCTCTGGATCAGAGACCCAAGCTGGAAACGGACCCGGGCCCAAGAAACTGAGGTGACAGTGACACACCATCTAGTGGTGTTTCACTGTTACCTAAAAGTATTAACCCCGCGTTCGAATCCCCGGCCAACCAGAAGCTATTATCTTTTAGTTGATTCCCCCTTGGGTCTCTGATCCCGAGGTTAGGAGAATCCAGATTTTAGGATTATAACATATGGCTTATTTGAATAAGAAAAACGCGTCAAAATGGGAAAATTTATCATATATATATAAATATATATATACATATATATATATATATGCACTACCGTAGACTAGAGAACAATGGCTTGATTTTGGAATGTCCTTCTCCTAGACGAGTTGCTTACCATACCTAAAGAGTCCTCTGCCTTTACCAAGAGGAAAGGAGCCACTGAACAATTACAGTGCTGTAGTTAAACTCTTGAGACAAGAACTGTTTGGTAATCTTGGTGTTGCCAGGTTTATGTGGCCAGAAGAGAATATCTAATGAATAAATAATGCTGTGTGACCAGTCAAAGGACCCAATAACTCTCTAGCGGTAGTATCTCAACGGGTGGCTGGTGCCCTGGCCAACCTCCTACTATATATATATATATATATATATATGCGGTAGGGATATGAACACAAGAACAGCGTTCTCCTCGGTGGATTTTCACTGACAATACTTATATATCAGTTACTTCTAAAACTAAACTTAAAAGAGTCCCAATACGATAACGCAAGGAAATCAAGAGAGGTATATATGGCTTCGTGGACGGATGGGCGTAAGGGTGTGGCAAAACTAAAGGT
The DNA here is from genome assembly GCF_036898095.1 of Palaemon carinicauda. Taxonomy (NCBI): domain Eukaryota; kingdom Metazoa; phylum Arthropoda; class Malacostraca; order Decapoda; family Palaemonidae; genus Palaemon; species Palaemon carinicauda. Next base: position 103,689,062 of record NC_090726.1, read on the forward strand.
AGGCGAACTTAGTGGCCGAAGTTAGGCAGAGAATAATGGAATCTCCACCATGCAGACCATCTCAGAACACTCTCTCTCTCTCTCTCTCTCTCTCTCTCTCACACACACACACACACACACACACATTGTGTTTATGTTATAACCCATAACTCTATATGCACGCACACGCGTTCTCAATCTACCGAAACGCATTGCCAACGCTAATAGATGACTTAACCCCATCATAATACTGCCAAATGAAATGCTCACCATATTTCTTAAAGGTAGTCATATACGTAGAGGAAGAGATTATCCAATATTGAAAACACCAACATTTCTGTACCTTCAGTCTTGTGAAATAAGGTAAGGCACAGTAGGGCTACAAAGAGGGTCGTCTAAGAGAGAGAGAGAGAGAGAGAGAGAGAGAGAGAGAGAGCAGGAATGGCCAGGGGTTTGGAAGGAATGGGGAGTAGGCAGGTTGAAGATGAGGTGGTGGAATGCGCAGCCTTCTCCCCCTCCTCCTCCGTGTTCCACCACAACAACTAACTACAAGCCCCATACTCATCCCACTGTACTGGTCCCTGACTCCCGGACCAGCCCTGACATCTTAAGACAAGAAAACCCCACGCTGGGGCGCAAGGCGATGTTGCCAATAGTCTCGAAAATCGAGAAGCTAAAAGCCGTTCCATCCATCAAGAAACCTCATCGGGTGTGTCCATTGTCCATGATGTTCCTGCTTAAGATGACCTCACCCGCTGAGGCATAGGTGAGAACCCCACAGGTTAACCCCGGTGGGAGGTCAGGGAAAATATTTCTACTGGAGGAACAGTCATGGAGGAGCCACGGCTAGGGGGAAAGGCTTGGACCAAGAGGAAGATTGGGTACCACAAAGGTCTAGCTTGTGAGCGGCCAAACGGGAAGAGGGGGAGGGAGGGAGAGAGGGACTTTGCCAACTACACTTACAGGTCCAAAAATAAGTTGCACTCAAATAGTAGGAGAAATAACCTTAGAAAAAGAAAAACAGAACTGAAAGAAATACAGTGGCTGGCACAAGCCACAAATGAAGGGTTACCAAAGGACAATAATCGGCAAAAGGTACCTGAAACACTGTTAATAGTACTACCAGTAGACTAATAGAACCACCTTTATATAACCCACTGCTACCGCTCAAAACTTTGATATCTCTCTCTCTCTCTCTCTCTCTCTCTCTCTCTCTCTCTCTCTCTCTCTCTCGGCACTAGTCCATCTTTTACATTCGAAAAACCTGAAGTATACAACTATGCGCTAACATAAGATAATAAAAGTAGTATTAATCTAAATAAAAAGGCAGAAGTCTAAACTTTGATTTAGGAGCGATAACATCTAGCGAGAAAGAAGAGACCATGAGGAAAAAAAGGGGGGGGGTAATATTCACTTTAAAAGCTCTTTAGATATTTCAGTTCCTAATAAGAAATTCCCCCAGCATTATTCTTCTCAACTAAATGTCCTTAAGCCAAGGAGT